>NC_067203.1:2669761-2757804 GCF_026262505.1 Trichomonas vaginalis G3
TCAGGATTTGGAATAAGATTTGTTGCATCTCGTGCTACATCCAACCTTTCTGTACAGTTTGTATAATAGGGTTGTGCTTTCTCTTTAAGTATTACCTATGTACTCAAAATCTTCCTTCCAACTCCAAATACACCTCTGGCTATTGTTCCCACTGCGGGTAAAAATCTAGATGCAACTCCTGCTAATGCGCCAAATAAACCCATTTCTTATAGGATAAAAAATGACGAATCCAAACAAGGACCCCTATGTTTCTAAAGCGACAAAGAAAGCACTCATGGTAAAAATCTTTAGTTCAACACCAAATGCTTGGTTTATGGATATCTTGGAAAACATTCCGAGAGTTAGAACAGATGGACCACCAATACTGGTTAAATATTTGTTGGTCAAAAACACAAGATACTGTGAAGCAAGCCATACCATTACAGTCCAAAGCTATTTTAGATATCTTAGCAGCTTTGACAATATTCGTTGACAAATACCATCCAACAAAACTGACATCTGACTGTGAAAGTTCTTTCAAATCAGATGATGTAAAAAACTATCTGCGTTCAAAAAATGTAAACCAATATTTCATTGTCGACCAAAACCATTCTGCTCTTGGTGTCATTGACGGTTGTATAAAAATGTTAAGAGACTTAAACCAACCACAAGGTGGTGAAGCAAATGAAATGTCATATGACGACAAATATAGACACTTCTCCATGGCAAAATGAGACAAGTTTTAAATATATTACAATAGCCGTAAACAAAAAAGGTTTGGGAAACCACTCCCCCGAAGAAATGAAAAACAACCCTGACTTAGAGAAAGACTATATATTTAATAATTTAGTCAAAAGAGACAAAACAAGAAAGAATGCCGGGCTTCAAACTTCAGAAAGGTGACAAAGTAAAAATAGAAATACCTAAAACGCGACCCATATGAAATACTATTGACTATGACAAACAATGGGAACCCGACAGGTACTCACATTCGTGTTCGTAAAAATAGAAGAAAGTATACAAGAGAATATATATGAAGTTTTAGGCAAACATGGCAAAATGTACACACTGCAAGCAGAAGATAAAACTACTATTGTCAGACCTCGTTTCAAACTTGTCAAAGTTCAAGGTGTATACTTTCAAAGACAGTTTCCTAACAAATATAAGACAACTCCTGACGAAATATGCTAAAAAGAAGTTGAAAATGACGACTAAGCAATTCTATACCATGCGTAAACTGTCATGTAAGGTGGCATGTATTCTTTACTTTGTCCCGTTGTTTGCGTATATCCTGAAACGTGATGTGTATGGTTTCCTTCTCCCTGAGTGTCATCCCAGTAACAATTTATAGCAAACTTAACGTCGTCTTTAACATCATATCCTTTACCTTTTGTCATTCCTGACCAATCCCAATATCTATGCTTATGCCAACCTGCTTGAGATGTACTTAAATCTATGTAGTGACTGTGTGCAGGTAGATTTTCACCTGAAATCGTTTTACTTCCACCTGTTTCCTTTGAAGAGTTTGCACAATACAAAAACTGTCGACTATTTGTCCCATGCACCAACACCAAACATTACTTGAGGACCTCTTCTCTCCATAGATGTATAAATAGAACCTACTGGGTTCATTAATCAAACATATGAGACATTATAGGATTGTCTCTTTTGAACTTAAAATATAGTGCAACTATTTCAGGTTTCTTCTGGTTTGTTGTAAGAATATTTTTATAATATAATCTTATGTTTTCAGGGTAGGTAAAATCTTGACTATAATATTTATTTCTGTCATCTATATAATAATATACTATTCGCGTTTTTTCTATTGCATATATCTTTTATATCTATAATAATCTAAATATAATGTTTGCTTTTGTTCATCTGCATGTAGTGTTCCTTCGTCATCTACATAGTCATAATAATATGGTGCTGGAGCTGGTCAGGCAATGTCATATCTGCCATTCAATAAACTCGGAAATATTTCTTTTGTTCGTCTCCATATAAGTTTAAGTAGCAGTTGTTGTCTAATGGAACTTTAACTTGTGTACCATCATTCTTTATATAGCTTACATACATTTCATTGTTATTTTTCGGAATGAGTTTATACCGTATACCATTTCTTAAGGACTGTACAAACTGCCATCTAAAATATTTATTTTCTTCATTTGAAAGAAAAGTCACCAACAATAGTTTCAATATTTTTTGTTGTTCCTATCAAACTTTGGTATATTTCATTGACATATGTTTTATCTGCTTTCTTTTCAAGGCTAACGTTTAAGTCTGTTATTTCAGAAGATGTATGTGTATGTCCAACGGCACTTTTCCTTTTAAGGTTTCTTGTAAGTTTGTAATATTTGCAATGGTATGTGTATGTCCAACGGCACTTTTCCTGTTTAAGGTTTCTTGTAAGTTTGTAATATTTGCAATGGTATGTGTATGTCCAACGGCACTTTTCCTGTTTAAGGTTTCTTGTAAGTTTGTAATATTTGCAATGGTATGTGTATGTCCAACGGCACTTTTCCTGTTTAAGGTTTCTTGTAAGTTTGTAATATTTGCAATGGTATGTGTATGTCCAACGGCACTTTTCTGTTTAAGGTTTCTTGTAAGTTTGTAATATTTGCAATGGTATGTGTATGTCCAACGGCACTTTTACTGTTTAAGGTTTCTTGTAAGTCTGTTATTTCAGATATAGAATGTGTATGAGTCTTTTTAGAATATTCGTTTTCAGCTCTTGTCACTTCACTTGACATTTTATTGTCAACATATGTTTGTCTGCTAGTTCAGGATGAGTATGTTCTTTTGTTGCATAAGCATTGTTAGCTCTTTCTTCTTCTTTTTATTGCATCGTCTACATATTCTTTGTCAGCTTTGTTGTCAACATCTGTTTTCAAAAGAAGTTCATTTATAGGTTTCTCGTTTAAAGTTCCTTTTGTTGGATTTATACAGACAGTATGGTTCTTCTTGTCTTGAAATAGAAACTCATCTGTCATTGGGTTTAATGTCAGTTTTAAGTTTCCTTCTTTCAATGACTCAGATATCTTAGAATAGTTTGAAAAGTTGTTTGTGTTCTTATTTAGAGCTTGCATAATGAGTTGTCGGTTGTGTTGTATTTCTCTCATGGAAGCAATATCTTTCGACATTTTTATTCTAGATAAAATATGCTTCCAATAGAAAAAGAAAATTCAAGAGTTGCTACAACTAAACCATTAGATGAACTTTTTACTAATGTCGGTCAAAAGTTTGAGACAGAGACCGTAAAGCATGAAGGCTATCGTTTTGACTACCCATTAAGATGGCTAAGAGACCCATCTGTCACAAAAGCTATTGGCTTTCGTAGAATGAAGTTTGTGTCTGTAGAAGATAAAAGTTTTCCATTTATTGTAAGGTTTCATATAGATTATATATCTGAAGGGAAACGAAAAATGTGGGAAGAAATTGAGCTAATACAAGTTGACCTTTCATCTTCTCTACAGACTGCGTTAAAAAAATATAGAAGATAAAATAAATTCATGTTATGCAAAATATGCTGATGAATATGCAAATACCGAGAGCACACTTTATGTGAGAATTGTATATGACAAACAAAATTCACAAGTGTCATTTCAAATCTACGAAAACAATCCAAATAAAGACGAACAAATATATACAGAATTCACTGCAATGTCATGGTATTATTTGCAAAGAATGTTAAATCAGAAAGTCGAACTTCCTTTAGCAAATATTTACAGTCGATATGCAAGAGATGAACCATATTTATTGAAAGATGTTTTCGACAAAGATGCTATTATTGTTCATGCTTCATTTTCTGGCGCCCAAAACTCTTTCTTATGCTTGGCAAATGACTTTTACGAAAAACCTACAAAGTTATACGAACCACCAAGTGGAAGTATTTCAGACTTTCAAGTATGGTTTACTACAGATGGAAGAAAAAGAATAATTCCATTATACCATGTGTTTTACTTAGAACTTAGTTTCATATACAACTACTATCGAACGGTAAAAATATAATTTTTTAATACGGTTGAGGTGTTGGATTTGGTTGCCAACTAGACTTGGTGCAGGTTCAGGCTGTTGTATAACAGGAGCTTGCTCTTCTGGTTCAGGGTCTTTAGGTATAATACCAACGAACTGACCTACTCTTTACCAATATTTTTGACTCCGTTCCAAATTCCTCTTCCTACGGTTTTTATTCCATTCCATATACCTCTTCCAACATTTCGAAAGAAGTTTCCTATCTTACTGAAGAAACCCATTTTACTATATGTAAAAATCTAATGTCCGCCTAGTCTCTTACGTTTCCTGTTGAGTTCCATAGCATTCTTTAACTGGAGCTCATACATTCTGTTTCTCCTCTGGTAGAAAACATATTCTGGGTCAACTCCTGTGTTCGCGTCATCTGCATAAAGTTGTTTATATCCCACTTCAGGGTTTGTATAAAACTCTTTCCATCTCATATTTGCATACCATGGTGGCAAACCTAACCCTAACGCAGCGTCATTTGACATGGCAGTTTGCATTTGTACATCTGTTGGCACTTGACCATAGTTTGCCATTGCAGTTTGTATTCTAACTTCATTTGAATATTCTCTGGGTTTGGTTGTCCAGGTTGCTGTGCATTCGCTAAGTTCTGTGCGTCCATTTAATATTAGATAAAAATATCTCTTACGAGTACATATGCTGAACATTTGCAGGCATTGGTTCATCTTCATATTCTCTGTACTTTTCTGCCACGTCAAATAAATAAATGACACAATGGAAAAAACCTATAACAAGTAGTCCTATTTCAAACCACATTTACTTACTAATAAAATTTCTTTGTTATGACACTTTCTCCGGTTTATAGGACCTCTCTCATATTCTATCTTGTCATATCTAAACTCATAGTCATGTATGTCCTCTAACCATTTCATAACGGTTTCCAAACCACTTTTATCGGATGTAAAGTAAAAGCATGGATGGTTATGTATAACGTCTAAAGTTTCTAAAGAGTCTCTCAAAGTCCAGTCTACTTGGTATTGAAAATCCCATGTGTTATAGAACGGTGGGTCCACTATAAAGAAAACATTTTCCTTGTCTTTATATTTTTCATACAACTCTGTCCAATGACATCTCACAAACTCTATACCCTCAATATATTTTTCTATGTCCTCTTTGAAAACATTTGTATAGTTAAGATATAAAACTTTTGACATAAGTGTTTCAATGTCATGAACTCTTATAGAACCACTATATAATAGTCTAGCAGATATACTATCCCAGTCTATATATTCTGCTTTTTTCAAAACCTCTCTCACAATATTTTTGTTATCTAATGGTATACGTTCCATCTTACCTATAGGTATCTTTTCTTTTAACTCTTTCAATATATTGTTTGTGTCTGGTATATGTTTGAGACGGTCCATATAGTTGTCGAAGTCATTGCATATAATCTTTGAGTCAGGAAATACGGTATGACATAAATGGGATATATAGAAACTTCCACCGAACAAATCTACAAATGTTAGACCATTCGGTAGTTTCTTAAGTTCTCTCAATATAATATCTTTACATTTACTCTTATTTCCAAAGAACGGTAACGGAGGTTTTGTAAAATTCATTTATATATAATAATAAAAATGTTTTTTTCCTGAAAAGTGACAGAAAAGTGACAAAACATGAAAACATATATAATTTGTGAAAAGCGACACATTATATAATGTTTTCGACCCAGAAGAAGGCTTCTTCCCAGAAGCAATGGAGGAAGAAGAAGAGTCCTCCGAATTCACACCAGAAGACTAACAATTTTCCGAATAAAAACTTCATTTATACTAAACATCTTCGGGGCTAGAGGGCACGAAGTGCCTGGAAGCCCCACTACCTTTTTTTTTTTTTTTAAATACTACGGTAGAGCATGAGAAAGTTAATTTTGTACTTGATGATTAATATCGAATCAATTTTGTTAAAAATTTCATCAATTGATTCACATGGTTTCAGGTGAAAGAGAATTTCGTATGTTTTTATAAAATCTTCGTAATTCTTTGAGGTGTTGGCATCTTTAAATGATGCTGATTGCTCTAATTTGGTTGACCCACCCTTCAAAGCTGAGCACATTGAATTTTATTGAGAATTTTTTTAATTTTAAAATTCAATAAAAAAATACCAAGTTGACAAAATTTTCTGAAAAAAATTTATGAATTCAAAATGCAAACAATTCATATAACATGAAATGTATTTCATCATCATCTCAAAATTGAATTGTTATTATCGAAATCTCACACAATATTGAAAATTCCAAAAAAAACTTCAAAAAAATTTCTTAATCAATGATAAATGTGAATCGGTCATAGTGTAATGGTTATCATGTAAGATTGTCGTTCTTTTGATCCGGGTTCGATTCCCGGTGACCGAGCTTTTTTTTTCTCATTTTTCATTCAGCATACATTTTTTTATTGAGATATTGAACTTGCCTTTTCTCTATGAATTCTAGAACATTGAAGAAAACTAAGAAGAATGCAGATAAAAATAATGAAATATACAGTCAAAAAAATCTATTTAATATATAAAATTCTATACTGAGTTCTTAACTTCAAGTCTAAGTCTGCTCATTGACTTAGACTCTTTGCTTCTAACAGGTTTGTTCTTCTTACGGTTTTCTTTAGAAACTTTTGCCATAATCTTCTTATCTTCGTCTTCGTTTTCATCTTCTTCCTCTTCTTGTGGCTTTCCTTTACCGATAATGTCAACAGGGACAATATCATCTTTGAACTCAGCGAAAGTTGGGAGATGTTCAACGGTAATATCCATTCTGTTATGGAAGAATTCGCGAAGCTCGTTGAGATCGTGGTTAAACTTCTCTTCGGCTTCAGGATCTGTATATCTAAGGCATTGTGGGAAGTCGATGATGCAAATAGAAAGATCATCTTTAACGATGATGTTAAATTGAGTTAAATCGGCATGAACAATACCGATCTTGAGAAGATTAACTGTTGTATCAATGATTTCGTTGAATACTTTTTCTGGATCTTCTAATTTTTGAACATTGTTAAGGAGTGTGCCATCAATATGTGACATAACAACACAATGACGGTTGTGGTCAATAGCTTGTGGAACTGGGAAGCCTAAATGAGCTAATCCTTGCATATTCAAAAATTCACGTTGAGCAGAAAGACGTGATAAGTAAAGCCAACTGCTTGTATGCTTACCTGATAGATATTCACGTGTATCTTTGGCTTTGCGGAAAGAGACACGACCAATACGATGGAATTTGATAATTACTGGCTTTCCTTCATTATCATAAGCAACATATACATCAGCTTCTTTACCTTGACCAACGAGAGGTCCAATATTCGAAAGTGTATTTCTTTTGACAAGTGCGTGAAGTGCGAGAAAATCATATCCTTGTTTTGTAAGTTGGTAACCATCGTATGGTTTTCCTTGATGTGAAATGAGTTTATGTCTGAGTAGATAGTCAATATCATGATGAATTGTACCGCGAAGGCCTGCAATTGAGGCAATTAACTCACCTGCAACAAGTTCGTGATTACGTTGACCTAATTCAACAGCTGTCAAAACTCTCCATACATCTTCTTCAATATACTTTAATAATGTCGCGTCTAAAGACATCAAAAATTTTTGTCTCACAAATTTTGTGAATAGAATTTTGGCCTATTTCATTTTCATCACCTTTGATAAAGTTTTACGGATTGATCTAAAATAAAAATGTGAATCAAAATAAAAAAGTGAAATTAAAATGTAAATAATATATATTTATTTTATTTTATTTTATCAAAAGCTTTCCTAGCTCAACAGGATAGAGCTTTGGACTTTTAATCCAAGGGTTTGGGGTTCGAGTCCCCAGGATAGCGTTTTTTAAATATTTTTTTTGCCCTGGATTTTTAAAGGAAACATCAAAGTAACCAATGAGTTACAAGTGTACAATAAAAGTGAATATTTGTATAAATTCTTAGGAGTATTCAAAAATGCATTTTCACCATTTATTTAGTAATAAACAATTTATAGTAGTAGCGTAAAAATATAATTGGAAAACAAAAATTTAATAAACTAAGAATTTGACGATATCAGTTGACCTTCTTTTAGTAGCGATTGTAAGTGGACATTTATTAAATGAAAATATATTTCATTAATTAATAAATGATATTAAATCAAAGAGAATACCATATAATATTGATTGATATTAATTGAAATAGAGTAAGTTTAGCATTAACATCAGCACCATGTTCAACTAAGAATTTGACGATATCGATTGACTTTTCTTTAATAGCGATTATAAGTGGACATTCATTAACTGAAAATATATTTCATTAAACAATAATAGATATTAAATCAAAGAGAATCCACTATAACAATGATTGATATTAAATCAAAGAGAATATCATATAACAATGATTGATATTGAATCAAAGAGAATTCTATATTAGAATGGTTGATATTGAATCAAAGAGAATATCATATAACAATGATTGATATTGAATCAAAGAGAATTCTATATTAGAATGGTTGATATTGAATCAAAGAGAATATCATATAACAATGATTGATATTGAATCAAAAAGAATTCTATATTATAATGATTGATATTGAATCAAGGAGAATCCAATATAACAATAATTGATATTGAATCAAAGAGAATTCTATATTAGAATGGTTGATATTGAATCAAAGAGAATATAATATAACAGTAATTGATATTGAATCAAAAAGAATTCTATATTATAATGATTGATATTGAATCAAGGAGAATTCTATATAACAATAATTGATATTGAATCAAAGAGAATATAATATAACAGTAATTGATATTGAATCAAAAAGAATTCTATATTATAATGATTGATATTGAATCAAGGAGAATCCAATATAACAATAATTGATATTGAATCAAAGAGAATTCTATATTAGAATGGTTGATATTGAATCAAAGAGAATATAATATAACAGTAATTGATATTGAATCAAAAAGAATTCTATATTATAATGATTGATATTGAATCAAGGAGAATTCTATATAACAATAATTGATATTGAATCAAAGAGAATATAATATAACAGTAATTGATATTGAATCAAGGAGAATTCTATATTATAATGATTGATATTGAATCAAAGAGAATCCAATATAACAATAATTGATATTGAATCAAAGAGAATTCTATATTAGAATGGTTGATATTGAATCAAAGAGAATATAATATAACAGTAATTGATATTGAATCAAAAAGAATTCTATATTATAATGATTGATATTGAATCAAGGAGAATTCTATATAACAATAATTGATATTGAATCAAAGAGAATATAATATAACAGTAATTGATATTGAATCAAGGAGAATTCTATATTATAATGATTGATATTGAATCAAAGAGAATCCAATATAACAATAATTGATATTAAATCAAAGAGAATATCATATAACAATGATTGAAATTGAATAAAAAAGTATTCCATATTAGAATGATTGATATTGAATCAAAAAGAATGCTATTAAATAGTAATAGATATGAAATTAAAGAAAATATCAAAAAATAATGATTGATATCAATTCAAATAAAATTACACAAAATAATGATTGAATTTAAATGAAATAGAATAAGTTTAACATTAACATCAGCACCATGTTCAACTAAGAATTTGACGATATCGATTGACCTTTCTTTAATAGCGATTGAAAGTGGACATTTATTAATTGAAAATATATTTCATTAAACAATAATAGATATTAAATCAAAGAGAATCCACTATAACAATGATTGACATTAAATCAAAGAGAATTACATTTAATGAAGATTAATGTTAATTCAAAGATAATATAATATAACAATGATTGATATTAATATAGAAGAGAATTTTATATTATAATGAATGATATTGAATCAAAGATAATCCAATATAACAATGAATGATATTAAATCAAAGAGAACTCTACAAAATGATGATTAATATTAAATCAAAGAGAATTAAATATTGGAATGATTGAAATTAAATCAAAGAGAATGCCATATTATAATGATTGATATTAAATCAAAGAGAATGCCATATTATAATGATTGATATTAAATCAAAGAGAATGCCATATTATAATGATTGATATTAAATAAAAGAATATACCATATGATATTGATTGATATACAATCAAAGAGAATGTCATTAAATCGTAATAGATATGAAATTAAAGAGAATAAGATATTAGAATGATTTATATTAAATCAAAGAGAATACCATATAATATTGATTGATATTAATTGAAATAGAGTAAGTTTAGCATTAACATCAGCACCATGTTCAACTAAGAATTTGACGATATCGATTGACTTTTCTTTAATAGCGATTATAAGTGGACATTCATTAACTGAAAATATATTTCATTAAACAATAATAGATATTAAATCAAAGAGAATCCACTATAACAATGATTGATATTAAATCAAAGAGAATATCATATAACAATAATTGATATTGAATCGAAAAAAATTCCATATTAGGATGATTGACATTGAATCAAGGAGAATTAAATATTGGAATGATTGATATTGATTCGAAAAGAATTTGATATTAGAATGGTTGATAATAAATCAAAAAGAATTTGGTATTATGATGATTGATGTTAATATAGAAGAGAATTTTATATTATAATGAATGACATTGAATCAATGAGAATTCGATATTAGAATGATTAATATTAAATCAAAGGGAATCTTATTAAATAAATATTGATATTAAATCAAAGGGAATACCATATAATATTAATTGATATTAAATGAAAAAGAGTAAGTTTAACATTAACATCAGCACCATTTTCAACAAAAAATCTGAAAACATCAGTTGAATTTTCTCTAATAGCAAGAATAAATGGATTTTCATAAAACAATGATTGATATCAAATCAAAGAGAATTTGATATTAGAATGATTAATTTTATTTCGAGAAAGTTCATTATTAACTTCAACCCCATGTGAAATAAGGATTTTTACTGCATCTAAGTTATTATTCATTGCTGCATAGTGGAGTGCAGTCATCGAATACATATCATGGTGATTGACATCAATTTTGATGGTTGAGTTAAATAAAAATTTGACAATATCAGAATTTGGTGACATGCATGCATAATGTAGAATGTTTCTGTTCTCGAGATCAGTTTTATCCGTTATTTTTTCGTTTTTGATAATATCTATAGTTTGAGGAAATGCAGCACACCATGGAAGAATCAAGTCTTTTGCATTCTCGTAAAGTAGAAATACAGCTTTCAGGTTTTGGTATTTAATAATATCTTGGTAAATTGCTGTTCTTGTTACGTAATCGCGTTCGAAATCATTATAAGTAAAAAAATTTCTTTCTAAACCGAATTCAAGCATGGAATTGTTATGAGAACATACAATGTCTCGGAGACAATCTTTATCCATTAGATATTTCTTTAAACATTCGTTGATAATGTCTGTATTTCTACCAATTAATGAATATCGAAGGCATTCTTTTGATATTGTATATTTTTGGTTTGAAATTAAGAAAAAGAAAATGTTTACAGATCCAAAATATGCGCATGTTTCAATTAATGATAAATTGAGGTTCTCTTGCTTACCCCTATAATAATATGATAAATTGATTCTATCACTTTTAATTTGTATATTGTTCAAAATAGGAATTTTAAAAAATTTATCTTTAATTTTATTTTGAGAAATATAATCCTTGAATTTATCAATGTGATCATGCATAACAGTAAATTCAATTGAATCCTCAGATGGAAATCTTAGATCCGAAAGATCATTAATTTCCATTCCGATATTCTTCAATATCTTGGCATAGTTATCACATGAAGCATAGTTGTATTGAAGTGCTTTGATAATTATTTGCGCAAGCTGTTTTTTGGTAAGTTGATACTTCAATATCAAAACGTTTGTGATAATATTGCACATATCTTCAACGGACTCATTAGATTTTATAATAAAAAGCTTTTCAAATGCTTTAATAAAATCTAAATATGGCGTTGCATAGTCAGTGCTCATTTTTTTTATAGGAAGAGACACATTTTAACCTTAAAATTAAAAATATCTAAGGCTTTTTTTAAAAATGAGCAATCAATGGGACAATTGATTGTTTACGTTCATTCAAAAAGTCGAATCTGCCATATGCAATTTACAAACCAAAATATTTGACATTGTAAAGTTTGTTTGTTATTTCAATAAAAAAAAACATGTTTGTTCCTTCTTGGCTTAGAACGATATTATTTGTTCCTCTTTTCATTTTCCTGGGTGTACTAGCTTGGGATTATGTAGATGATACCCCTGTTTGCCCAATTAGACTCGTTGAACCTATCAGCTTATATATTGTTCAACATTATCTGACCGGCGAAGGTCTTTACTCAAATGCCAGATCTATTAGAGATGCAGTCATTATTTCTCCTGATTATGGTCAATTATTTTTAACAACTTCTGCATCAGATACAAAGAAAACACAAATTTACATAATTTTGTCTCTCGGATCACTAATTGCATTGGCATTTCTTGCTATTCCAACACAAGTCAATAGTGTAATTGGAAATTTCATCATGATTTTAGTTACTACAGCATTTGTTTTGAATTCAATCCAAGTTAGAAACAAACAACTAGAAGATTTACTTTGGCCTGTCTACTTAAACTTTATTTCAGCCATTGTCGGTATGTTTGCAGCTATTCTTTAAATTATATATTATAAAATTCAACTTATTTGCTAATTTATACAATTTGAACGAACAGTTGCAGGTAATTGTGCTTGTAAATAAATGTAATTTCATAAACACTTTTTTTTAATTTCTGAGATCTAATGTAATAACACAGAAAGGATTCAAGCTTGGAACGCCATGGTAATTGTTTATTTGCGTAATATTGCTGAAATTACATTTTGTATTGGAAAATGAAAAAAAGAGCATAAATATCTTAAAAAGAACCTTATTTCTTTTTGTTCTAACTAAATTTACTAGATTTAATGCTAATATTGGAAACTTGAAGATTTTTCATCAATTCTTTGAGATTAAATCATGCTTTTACATGAGTTACGCTGATGTTCTTCATGATAGCTCGAATTTTAGACAAATTATTATAGCTTAGTTCATTTTGATTTTCGGAGTTTCAAATTTGCTTAAAAAACAATATAATTCGGCATCAATCATATGGCAAGATATTATCTCCATCAAGAGGTTAAATCAAATATTAATTAATATTAGAACTTTTTTTTCGCTCAACTTTGTCATAAAAATTAGTATAAAAAAATGAATCGTTCAAGAATTTCAACTCCAACAAAGAGTCCTAAGAGTCCAAAGCCTGTTGAAGATGTTGAAGAAGAGTTTTGTAAGAGATCTCTTCAACTTTTGACAGCTTATTATGAACCTCTTGCAATTTCAGAAATTATTAATTTTCCTCCTGTTGAAGGAATTGAAGAACCTCAACCGGAAAAGCCAATGATTTTTAATTCGTCAGTTACTGAGCTCCGACTAAAAAGAACACTCGAAAATGAACAAAACTTATATCAAGATCTTAACGAAAAATACAATAAACGAATTGAAGAACTCCAATCAATGATTAAAAACTCTCAAATGAATCTTGATGACGTTTTTCAAGCAGAACCAGTTGATCGCCCTTCAAAACCGTTATATATGGCAAATGAAGAAAAAGATCTTGAAGAAGCAGAGCGCTTGAAACGTAGAAACATGAAAACTCTTGACGTTCTCAAGACAGAACCACAAATGAAAGAAAGATTAACTGAATCCGAAAAGCGCGGCAAAGAACGTGCTGCCAAACGTGTTCTTAGAATGAGTAACATTGATGTTAATAACATGAAATCTCCTTCAAGAATGGATCCTGTTCCTGTCAGACCAAGGAAATACGAACCAGAAGGTGGCTATCCTGTACTTAGAAATAAAGGAAAGGTTACACCAGAAAAGAAGAAAGTACTTTACTATCAAACTGAAGAAGATTAATCTTAATTTTTTTTATTCTCTCTATTAAACTGTAAAATTAATGATTATAAATAACGTAGTGATCAATGTTCATCATTTCTAATCATTGTATTATTCTTATATTTTAACTTTAAACTTGGGATCATATTCTTTAAGTCTATCTCTCAAAATATGAGGGAATTGATTGGCTTACAGGCGTCGATTATGATTTCAAGTTTAATGCAAAAATAAATTCAGTCAAATAATAGATACAACACATAATAGGAAATGAAATACAAAATTGAAATCAATTACATTTAAGAAAAGGGAGTGACACTTTAGTCAAACTTTAAGTGACCAATTTTGGATGTTGTACTATGTTGGTCGCCCTGCAGGGTACAATAGTGTATCAGGGCACGCTGAAAAATCCCCTATTGATCCCGAGATAAGAGAAACTAAATACTATCATTCAAACGGTCAATTCTATTTATTTAAAGTCTCTAACTTGATCTAAAATCAAAATAATTTTGATTGATTTTGAAAATTACAAATATTGTATAATAAGGAGCTGATCATTCATTACATTATATTAATTTGTAATGAAATTATTTGAAAATAGGTAAATTATCGCAATAAAAATAAATTTTATTTTCAAACACAATAATATGAAGACTAAATCTTATTTAATAGGATCATTCATAACATCTCTTGAATCAAATTCAGAATATGTAGTAAGTGAAAGTGATGAATCGATTCTGAAACACAAACATGCAGAAACAAAAGCAAAAATAGAAGCAGTGCCAATTGTATAAGCTGTATTATTTGTAAGCTTCATTATTCCTACACAAACAATGAGTTGAGATAATTGTTGTCCAATTACAACGAAAATATTGATAACTGACATATAGACAGCCATCTGTTCTTGTGGAACAGTTACTGCAATGACAGCAAATGGAATTGAGTTGCAAACAGCTAATGATATTCCTAATGGCATGTAAGTGAACATTAAACCATATTTGTTAGTAAGGAAACATCCAACAATTAATGATATCATGGCAATAACCTGTGAAACAAAGAAAACGTACTTGGAATGAAATTTTTCAATAATCTTTGGTTGGAATAAGAGATACAATAGACCAAAAGCATTGGAAACAGCTAAAACAAGCATTCCGAAATCATTTCCTTGAATATTTTTGCCATTAAAAATATCATTTTCGAAAAAGTCAGGAATAAGGATTTGGAATGGAAAATAAGCCATCCAGGCAAACCCATATACAAAAGCAAACTGTGAAATGGGAGATGGCATAGTTTTGATGGCAAAATACATTTCTTTGAATGGAGAAACACGAGCAGGTATTTCATTGAGGGATTCTTCAGTGCCAAATATGCATGTTAACACTATTCCTAAGATAATTAAAATTGAGCCAGTAATAATCGTAATTTGATGCATATTTAGAGTTTTTATGTTTGCAAGGAGAGCAATACCTGTCATATTACCTATAAAGCCTGCAAACGAGATCATCATCGCAGCTATCGTGTTTGCAAGAACTTGCTGAGTTTTTGGAACTAAATCACCAATAATTGCACGAGCAGGAGATTGTACCATGTTGATTGCTATGTTAATGACAAGTAGAGTTACCCCGAGTGTAACAATTCGAGAAGTTCTTTGTGATTTCGTGAGATTATCAAGTTTATCTGAAATGTAGTATAAAACGGCAAATCCTATAATGATAAAGACTCCACCTGCAATGATGAATGGCCTTCTGCGACCAAATTTGGATCTAAGAATATCACTGTAATGAGCGATAATTGGCTGAACGAATAAACCAGCAATTGGACCTGTAGAATATATGAGAGTGATATAAAGGTTCGATAAATTTAAACTTTTCATCATTGATCCGCAAATAGCGTATTCTACTGAATAAGCAATTTGGAAACTAATAACGGAGAAGCTTATAGCAATAATTCTCCAAATAGAGATACTACTTCTCCCTGATAATGGGATTTTTACAATCTGATCTGGTGAATATAGCTCAAAATCACTGAAAGAACGATATGTCGGTTCCTCATTCATGATTTATGAAATTCGATACCGATCATTCAATTAGTGTGTTTATTATATGTGTAATTATATTGTTATTTTTGAATAAATATTTTGTTAAGATTCCGGTAGAAAAAAACTAACAGTTTCAGTTTCCATACTTATCCTCAACTAGGGTTGTTAAAAATATCAAAAATTAGCGTTTTGAAGACACCATGGTGTCTTATAATTTTCCCTTCCTTATTGGCGTGTAGAAATCAATGCGCCAATAGATTGAAGAAGAAGAATTGTTTTTCTCTTAATGAACTTTAATCCTTTTGATATAAGAATATTAAAAACATTAATATAATTATTCGAAATTAAAATTAAATTTTTTTTTTGGAAAATAACAGGATCCCGCATCCAACACGCAACAACAAAACACAAAACACACTTTTTGGTTCTTTCATCGTTTTAATCGTAATTTATGTCATACATGATTTGGATAAATTTTACAAAAATAGAACCTATATTATATTCTTTTCAAAGATTCTTGCAAATCATCAAAAATAATTGTATTTTAAAAAACGATCAAATTATCCTTTCATTATTTTAAACTTAAATTAGTTTTTATGATTGACTAAAGCAATCATATTTATTCATCATTAAATAAACAAAAAAATAATATTTGAGAGTTATTTCAAAAAAACACATTGAATTTATTAATTTGTCTCAATTTCAGTATTATAAATTTTTATAATTTCAATATTTTGAAATACACTTTTTAATATTTCAATATTTATGATATTTCAATGTATTAAGTGGTCTCAAATTGAGCTTCTCAAATATAAGTTGGCCTATTCAAATAATAAAATTAAATAATATTTAAAATAATAAATAAAAGTGATTGAGGTCATAGCAAAACGACTGTTTCAGTCATTAATTCTTAAAAATAAAAAGGGTAAAAACTAAATACAATGGGTAAAATTCAATAGTGTCTGTGCTATCGTTCAATTTGAAGGTGTCTTTTGAAACCGCAAGACACATTGAATTTTTGAATAGTGTATTATGGTTTGACAGACACCAATGAAAAAAATAAAATGATATTTATTTTAAATATATAAGATCCTTATATAAAATATAAATATTTTATCGTTTTATTTTCTTGTTTTAGAAATGTTTTTTATTGAAAAATCAATAAAACTAACTCCAAAATAAAATTTTTGATTTAAAGACACTATGATGACACCAGGCAAATCTTCCAAGACACCTATCGTCGGGAATCTAACAACCCTATCCTCAACAATTCCTAACAAATTAGCTATTATATGCGATTCTCTCAAAAAGTCGATTTCTGCCAGGTTCGCCTTTTGGACCCCACCAACTATTCTCTCTAATTGGGCATACTAACACAGATACAAAAAACTGATATACAAGCCGAATCAATATATATGATTTTCTACATTTTACTTCAAGATTTCGAAATTGAAATGAGATCTTCAAACAGCACCAAACGTAACCAGATAAAGTCAACTAGAATGGAGTAGGAAAGTTTATGCTAACACATTTAAGATGTGATTTTATTAATAAGATCCGTGACGCGCAACACGCCGATAAAATTTATTTTATATTGAATGAAGCTCCTTTTAAGGGGGCTTTGCTTTTCATTTTGTGCATATCCCGCCATTGTATTTTGGTTGTGGATTGCAATTCCTATATCGTTAACATGCTGTTACGGAATGTCTGTTGTTTCTGGAGAAATTTCATTATCTAATTTACCATTAGAATATTATTTCCTTTTAATACCAGAAATCAAATTGTTTTCACAAGTTGCTAGCTTCATACAAACACTAACTTTCATTCAAGTTTACTATTCAATTCGTAGATATATTAAAAAATGCATGACTCATGCAGCTCCCCGTGCAAGTATCAAATTCAAAACATACTATAATATCGTAATATATCCTATTTATATTAATATTATTTCTTCATTTTTATTATGTTTTGTCACTCCAAAATCTTCATCTTTATTTACAATTCATCCTTTAAACAATCAAATGCCAAACAAGTACACTGTCATATATATTATCATTTACTTCCTTTCATACGGTTGTGAACTGTCAATAATTTACATCTACAACCGAGTTTATACAATAATGGAAGGAGACTTACGTCCTAATGGCTGGGTAGCAGATATTTTCATTTGTTTAGGATTTTTAATCAATTTCATCGCCCTCATTGAAGAAACATGTTTTCATACGAAGAGCTGGCTACTTATCATAGCCCCATGGGTTAGATTAATTTGGGGCTGGCTATCCTCATTCAAAAGAATTATTGTTACAATAGGAGTGAATGGAAACAAATTTATTAAAGTTCCTGAGGAACTACTATACTAATTTTGTTTGTATTTAATAAAATATAAATCATATCTCTAAAAAATTATTTATTCATCATTTTTATCAAATAATTTTGATAAACAGGATTAGAAATCAAAGAACGATCAAAACTGGACGAATTATCCAGAAGTGCATTGTTTAATTTAATCATTGTTTGAGTAATTGGCCTTTGAATTATATCTAAGTCATAAAACTCCAACAAAGGAAGCAGATCTTCTTCTGTGAAGAGATCATTAGATACTATACGTTCCGTTTGGTCACAATTTGTAATTAAAACAAATTTAACCAAATCAAAGTAATATTTCATTTCGTTATAGGACAATTCCCGGCCCAAATACGTACTGATCTTTGATCCAACATCTACACCATTAATTTTGAATCTTGGATCTCCTGGTTCATAAATTTCGCTTTGATCGTTATTCAAAAGGTTTCTTTTATGATAATCCATATCAATCAAGTCATATTTATCACAATCAATCTTTTCTAACAAGATTTTGCTGATTGTTTGTTCAGTATTCATGAGGATAGTTGTAATAAAGTAATCATAACCACTTTTTGTCTCTATTTTTATGTTATTCTCAAGTAGTATCTCCAAATATCTAACATCACCCATTGATAAAGCAATGAGAAATGGATCAATGAACTGGAGACTCGGAAGATCAGTGAACAGGCTGAAAATATTACCATATTCTCTTAAATCCGTATGTAAATTGTAGCAATTTTCAATATCTGCTTTTCTTTCGATAAGTAATTTAAATATCTCAAATTTATCATAGCACATAGCAGCAATTAATGGATAAACAGATCCATTGTACTCATAATTGACATTTGCGCCCGAATCAATGAGAAATTCAACAGTTTTCAAGTTACCAAGTTTAATTGCGTAAGAAAGAACAGAAAAGAGTTCGAAACCATCAAAACAATATTGATTAATATCATGACCATTATCAATAAAGTACTTCATGACTTCAAAATCATCTGATTTAACTGCATTAAAGAGTAATGTCTTTCTTTGCTGAGAATATGACTTATAATTCTGCGGGTCAGGTATTAAATACTTGACTAAATCAATATCACCTGTTTCTACAGCTTGATCAAGTAAATCCGAAAAATTATATCCGTATTGCTGCAATAATTTGATCATTTCGACATTGCGTTGAGAAATAGCACATAACATGATACTATCTATATCTTCTTGAGTCAAAAATGCACTGAATTCATCATTATTCAAATCAAAATATCCATGAGAAAGAAAATACTTAACAATTTCATAACAGTTCCTCTTAACAGCCAATGAGAATTGTCTGGGATTCATGAAATGGGAAATTCCGTCAAGTTCTAAAAAATGTGAAATTCTCCACGGATTTGAATAATCAACAAAACCATTGAAATCTTCAGGAAGACCGGTTTGTGATGTGACCAACCAATCAAAAATTTCTTGTCTTCTGTAACTTGTGGCGAAATAAATCGCATTTATCATTGATAAGTTCTTTTCTTCGGAGTAACTCTTGAGTCTATCCAAGTTATTCATGTATATCAAGGCCATGATACAATGCGGATGAGCTCTTTTGATATTCGAATTTTGGAATCGAAAATAACAGTTTTCGGCACCATAAATTAAACAAAAAGCTTCAATATCGAGGTTTTCTTGGATGGATATAGCCAAAGGACTTGTTTTAATGAATTTTGTTAATGGAAAGTTTTTTAAGTCAGAAAGCTTATCATGGATGATTGCATCGTGTAGAGTACCTTTTGGATACCCATATCTGAGTATATATTTCATTGTTTCAGGATCATTATTTGAAAGTGCGTCAATATAGATTTTTGTTCTATCACTACAATGTTTAAAGTCAGAGAATGTATAATAACCGCCAATAATCAACAAAGCAATAGGTTTTCCAGATATATATTTTGGAATTAAAGAATGTAGCTTTGGATCGCGTTGTAATTCAATAAGAGCTTTTGTATATGTATCAATTTTGTGGTATCTAATGTTACAATATGTATTTATCAGAGAAATGTATTGAATTAAAATTCCATCATTTGATTTTTCGTATTTTTTGAAAAAATCTGTAACAACATAAATATCATCATCCGTTAAGTTGTCAAGAATGGTTTCGAAGTTAGCTATATCCTCTAATTCTGGTAAAACGTAACCTTTCATTTGAAAAATTTTGTTCGCAAAATTTTGGGAAAATTTTTTTGACGAAAATGTAAAGAAAAACAAGATTAAACAATTTTTGATTTCTCGTGGTCTGCTGCATTTTAGTGATTATCGTAAAACCATTCAATTCAGAAATTACGAAATCATCATCGACAAACATTTTGGAGATCATCGATATAGCTGATGGAAAATAGATGTATTACCAAAGTACACAAAGAGTGATGAATCAAAAATCGATTACAATTTATACGACATAGGAAATTTACTAATTACAAACAAAAATATATATGGCAACATTAGAACCTTGCGATGTTCTTTACGTAAGTTGAAACGTTGCCTTTAACAACCCACTGTGCAAGTTTTTTTAGGTTCATTGGATTTTTGTTACTCGCTCCAATAACCCAGTTGATGATCTCAGTATCATTATATGTTTCTGCTGCATTGAGTAATGTGGATCTCTTAGAATCAACGCAATTAATATCTTTGATTTTCTTAATTTTGTTGATTAAAAATCTGTAATCTTTTGTTTCGAGAACTGAATTCCATGAGAACCTAAGTTTATACTTAACTTCGAGCCAAAGGGCAACTGTGTAACGATGAGCTTTGATGGCAAGATCGATTGCGGAATTACTAATGTTTATGTTAGGAATGGATTCGCAAGTATGAATAATTGCTGGATTGCCACCAATTACAGCACAGTTGAATGTTTCCGAAGAGATAGGAGAACCATTTTCGAGTAGATAATGAAAACATTTCGAAGCTCCGTAATAAGCGCAGGCATCAAGAAGAATAAGCTCTTTGTAGTGTGGAGAATCAATCATAGACATGAAGCAATCAACTGTGTAAGGAGAATAGTTTTGGAAAAATTCCTTAAACTTTAAGATATTATCGTGGAGAAGAGTATATTCGATTGACTTGAATTCATAAACATTTAAAATGTCTTGATGAGTCAATTCTTGTGAAAAGTGTAAGTTATTTTGTCTGAACACAAAAATTTGCTCGTTTTGGATTGGACTTTTGGAATTTGATTCGATTATCTGATCATTATCCAAGAGCTTCCTTAATGAATACGATTTAATGAAGATCGGGACTTTGGAGAAATGTAATCGGGTTTGCAAGTCCTTACAGAAATCATAGGCAGTGCCAAGGTTCATTAAATTATATGTGCAATAATAACCAAGGGTTTCTAGTATTTGGTCAATGGAAATTACTTTCGAGTCGTAATATTTTAAAGTCTCAGCAAATATAACTTTGTAGTTGATAGGTGTTAAGCACCATATTATTTCAATGGCATTCTTTTGTTGGATGACCTGCTGAGGAAGGGTTTTAAACATTAAGTAATTTGAGGTTTTTGAATTTTTGAAAAACCTGATAATTAAAAAAAAATAAATTTAGTTAAAAATGTTTATCACATAATGATATACATATGTCAAAATTTGCGATCTTTTGGATTCTCAAATTTGACGATTATTACTACTCAATCGATTTACTTTCGGCCTCTCAATTATAATTGAATAAAATAAGGATATATTTATAAATAAGCATATTTTAGATATGTTTTATTTGTATCCAACTGATTATATTTTTGAATTCTACAGACAATTTTTGAATGGGCCCTTTGAAGATATCAATTCAATTTTTATTCAATGCGAAAACGAAGTTTTTAAATGAATTATTTAATTTTAGATCATAATAAGGAATAAAAATGATACTATCAGTCATTCATGCTTCAGTTTTTCTTGTAACGACTTGTGTAAAATCTGTTTCAATTTTTTTAAATGACTTTGACTTTAGCTTTATTCTACCAATATTTGCATATTCTGAAAATTATTTTATGCTATCTAATAAATTTGGAAATCGGAATCGCGAATTCGCAAAACAGAAAATAACATATAGTGCTGACTATAGTATTGTGTTTGAAGGGTCATATAATATCATCATTTAAATGCATCCATCATTCGAATTGGAAATAATTTTTATAAAATGAGAATTTATATCTAAAGAAGACTAATTATTAATATGTTTAAGAATAAACATAAAAATCAATGAGTTTGAAACACGACTTTTGCCTCAAAATCCGACTTATATAAAAATTGCATTAACGTGTACACACGACTCTTCAAAAACAAATATTATCACAATGATTTTTCACACATAGGTAAGCAATTTGGATCTGTATTGATGATTCAGCATACAAAACTCAATTTCTAACTAAAATTTTGAAGGCAAAAAAGGCAGATAATGAGATATGTGTAAGCAAATGAAATATAATAATGTTTCGGTTTGCAAGCGACAGAGGATGAAAGAGATTTTGAGTATTTATACATGATTATAAAAAATAATTAATGAACGCAGATCGTTTCGCGTGGAGACTCTTATCGAATATTAGATTGATGTTTCAATCCTCATAAATGACAACACGGTCTGTAATATTCTGATGTATGCTGAAGTCTAAGCAGAAACATTATTCTCTTGTTGCATAAGTCATGATTCTAAATAAAAACATACAATTATTTATTTTCTGTCTGAAGATATGAAATCTTTGCCTTCTGCTTTGCTCGCTCAATTTTCATTGAATTGATACTTGATTTCAAATTGTCATTTTCAGTATTCAGCTTCATTAAAGTATTTTCTAAAAGTTTAATTTCATTTAGATATTCCATATTTTCTCTTCGAAGTTTTTTATACTCATTATATTCATGAACATTTTGATATGGCTTTCTATTATTAGATACTGCTTTTGGCGGTGATAAACTTGTCTTAGAAGTACGATTTCTTGAAATTTGGGATTTTGATTTATCAATTTTTATTGATTGTTGTTTGTACGAATTCATGTCTATTGGAAATTCTTTAACTTGTGATTCTTTGTGTGAATTTAATGCTATTGTATTTCTAATATTTTCTATTTTACGCTTAGAATATGAATTTTGTGGTGGACTTCGATTAAACAATTCATTATTTGAATCAGAATCATAATTTGTCGTGTTTGATATTCGCGTTGTTTTAAATGATCTAACATCACGAGAATTAAAAGATTCTTCATCTTTCGAGTTTTGATCTATTATCTGGCGAGATTTTTGAATAAATTCACTTATATCATTATTTGGATCTGCATTGTTAACAGGAACTATGGATAATGCTATCGAATCATCCCAATCATCCCAAATTTTACGAGATTCTATATCCAGAATTCGAACAGCTTCTTCAATTCGATCTTCTGGTGAATAACCATGCTCTGCTTCGGTAAGGATAGATTCTATTGCTTTCTTTTCAGGAGTGCTTAAGTGATGAGAATTCATTGGTGTACGTTTATTTTTCATAATCAGTCATGAAAATCCAAAAAAAAAAAGATTCTAAATCAATTATCTCCTCTTAAAGCTAAGATTTATATCACGGATTAATTACTTTTTTCAAAAATAAATTTCATATTTGATGCAAAATGACTTAATCCCACCAGAATTCATTAGTTTAAATCATGCTATTGAGCTCTTATGGTCACTAACAGAGTCAAATAGCAGTCAAATATTAGAAGAAACGATCAAATTCATCGAACAAAAAGTCATTACCATAGTTAGAGTATTTGATTTGATAAGTTGCATGCATACAAAGCCAAATGAAGTCTTATTTCCATTCTGTAAGCAACTGGCCAATCATTTTTCAATTTCATACGCAAATATCCCAGTAAGATCTAGCTATTTACACGCATATTTATTTTACGAAGGAATCATTTATTCAAATTCTGAAACAAATATTCATCCAAAAATGGCAATATCAGTTTATCCAGAAAATAGTATCCAATATGCAATTAAAATGGATAATCTTTCAATGCTACAAGACATATGCGATACCAATAAGAATTTCGCACCCGATCAGGTGATTATTTTATCAAATGTTCCAAATTTATGCAATCGAGTTACAGTACTTGCTGCTGCGGCATTTTATGGAGCAATTCAATGCTTTAAGTTCATGGTTGCTAAATACCCTTTAAAAAACTCCATATATGATAAAACAATGTTCTTATGCGCAATAATTGGAAATGATTTCGAAATCATAAATATTTGCGACCAAAAGCAAATTGAGATTGATAACATATTCCTAAGCTATGCAATATACTATCATAACAATCAAATTGCTTCATGGTTGATGGAAAAATATAATTTTACAATCAATCTTATGACAAGCCTAACTACATTGAATTTACCATTTTTCTTTTATCACCTATCTCAGTTGAATAATATAAATGAAAGAACCTCACAAAATAAAGCAGCTCTCCAATGTGCTATCATTACTGATAGTATGGAAGTACTAGACTACCTCTGTAACAACGGTGCTGATTTAAATATGCCTGATGAGCATAACAATCCACCATTATTGATTTCATTAATTGCAGAAAAATACCACATATCAAGATTTCTTATAGAAAAGGGAGCAAATATCGAATGCGCTTCGAAATGGATGGATTACTTTGCTAATCGACCGAAAGGTCCGAAACTTAGTCAAATGTATAATTATATCTTAGAAAGAATGCCAAATAGGACTGAAGATCCAGCAAAAACATCATGAACTAAGCAAGTCACTCATACTCTTCTAATTCATAAGACGAAAATATGAATATTTATCAATCATTATTTCTTGTCAAAATTTTTATTGCATTACACTTAGCTTTTCAATAATATCATTACATAGATAAGCTTGTTGGTTGAAACTTAATAGCTTATTACAAACAAATTAAAATTATTGATATTTCGGTCCAACAAGCCATAGATGAGTCGATTATGATCGGTTTTATACAAGAGAAGTACGTGTTTCCAGATTCTTCCAACTTCAACACTCAAAATAAAAATTGAGCAATTCAACTTTTCCAGATTCATCTACCGGCACGGAGTATTATTTATCCCTATTGCTTGAACATTTCAATAATGAGTAAAACTGATCAGGTGTAATGAATGTAACGTGTAAATTCAAAAAAGTGACAAGCTGGAATGAGTCAAACACTTCCCATGCCTCCTCGTCGTCCAGCGACAACAATGGATGGCCGAGGAAGTTTTAATATCTCAATACCTGCGGGGGCGAAAACTCTTCAATTCAAAACAGCCAGATTCAACGAAGATAAGAAATACAAATATATAAGTTCAGCACCTGATGATTTTGGAAATCATTCACCACACTGGACAATTGGATGTCCACGTTCCGATCCTCCTGTGCCTCCAGAAACCCCAGGACCTGGTCAATACAACATTCCTGTTGTCGGAATTACTAGAAATTGTTCGTCTGCAATCGGACATCGCTCAGAAACAAATTACGCAACAATTACTAGTGGTGTCGACTATAGATCTAATCGTGTTTTCCCTGAGATAAGGAGAAGCACTATTGGAGCCTCAACAAACGTCCATTTTTACGATCGCGATGAAACACCCGCCCCTACATATGTTCCACCTGGTTTAACACCACAAAAAATTACAATTGGCCAAAAATATCAAGAAAGATCACTTGATTATAATGTCGGACCAGCAGATTATACTCCAGTAGCAATTGACCTCCCTAATTTACCAGCTTATTCATTCCCAAGAGCCCAATTAGTAAAACGTGGTCTAAATGACAATAGACCATGCCCTGGCCTTGACTCAACATCAGAGACTCCTGGTCCTGGCTCTTACAACGTCGTTCCTGAATTACGCCGCCCAAAGAAATGGACTGAAAAGCTCCGAGTTCATCCTAAACGATACACTCGAGAGCATGAGCCATATGACCGACCGTGGGCGAGACAATAGGTTTATCAATATTTTCTGTTTTTGTTTTTCTAGCTTATATTTTAAAAAATGTTGTTATGTTTTTATTATTCCTTACGAATCTTTATCATATGTTTTAGAAATACTCTGAATTTCATTTCAAATGCCATCCAAAGTATGAAATCTTTTCATAAAATTTTAAAGTATTTCCAAATAATGGGAATGATAAGTATAAAAATTTCTTAATTCCTAAGCTATGACTAATTTATCGTATGCTTACATTCAGAAATCGGAAAAATAAATTAGAAATTGTCCAAATATCGACTTGAATGCTGAATGACTCAAATATTAACCTTTTCTCTAGAAAATATGAAGGTTTGCTCATATGATTTTCCTAGAATTTAGAGTTTTATTATGGGCAAGAATAGCAAAATTTAGATACAAATCCGATGACCGAATCTTCAGCGAAAGGAATGAACTCTCGAAAAGCGGAGAAGTCATCAGCCTTTCCTGAGAACCTAAGGATCGAAATCAAATCGCTAACAGTGGATGTAGCTAATGATATTTGGTTCGATATTTATCAATTTTTCGGAGTTCATATACCAGATCAATTAATCGAAGAATGGGATTCTGATTCATCACTTCCATTTAAATGCGAAGTAGAATGCGTAATATATTCATCTGATAGACCTTTAACTTGTCCAGTTACTTTAATGTCAAATCAATATCAAAGAACTCACCCAACATTTCCAAGTATATCAATTTTACATAACTTAAATCGTGAACAGCATACATTTACGTGGGATCAAGCTCTTGTAATTCCGATTTTATATTCTGAACTTCCTCACGATTCTATCGCTAAATTCAAATTCTTTGCATGTTTATTCCAATCCAAGCCTACACTGATTGGAGAGTCAGAAGTCAGATTATTTACACGTCGAAATCGTCATCTTCGATTAGGACCATTTGCTTTAACATTCGACAAGAAAGAAGACAAGAGTATCCTTCAAAAACATGTACGCCGTCTTTATACTACAAAAGAAAAAACTTTCGAATTTATTGATGATCAAATTCGTTCTGTAACTGAATCATTACATCCGAAAGATGCAGAAATGTTTTTCAACTCTCTTCTTAGCCCTATTTCTCCACCAGAATTGAGTAGCCAGGCTGAATTTGCGAGAATTGTAATTTTACCACCGCAATCAGCTCAGCCATCAACAATTATCATCCAAGAAAATCTCATACTATCACCAAAGAACAATAATTCATCATTAAATCCATGCCAAAGGCTTTACCACGATCTTGCCCATTCACAAGGTCCTGCTAAGTCATCATTGCTCAAAGAATCGAATATTACAGAGACTCTCAACAAAATCAAAGCACTTCCACCACTTACAGAGCTTCTTACCATTCAAAAAACTCATTTATATAATAATTATTACCATTGTCTCACAGATCCAGGTCTTATGCCCGCATTGTTCCGATCTGTCAACTGGGAGTCCGATGAAGAATCTCGTGATATCGTAAACGCCCTCAAAACCCGAGAACCTATCGATGTTGAATATGCTCTGGAGTTTTTCACAAGTCGCTACAATATTTCTGTTGTCAGGAGCTATGCAGTTCGTTGCATACGGTCTGTCCCACGCGAGGAACTCCTCCTCTACCTACCACAACTCATCCAGGCCGTAAAAGCTCCTTATACAGATGGTTTGGGAGATATTTTGATTGACCACGCGAAATCTGACATTATTTTTGCCAGCAACTTCTATTGGATTGCGCAAATCGAGAGAGATACCGATAAATCTATCGGCCAATTAGTCGATAAACTTTACAAATCATTAAATGAAGATATCAGAACCCAGATTGACTCTCAAATCTCTCTTGTCAAGAGATTATGCAATCTATTGACAGAAGGCAATACAAATGTTAATTCCACACAGGCAAAACGTGCAAAAATTATCGATCTTTTGACAAACGACCCGGAACACTCTACTTTGAGGAATTTCGACCCAGTAAGACTCCCATTAGACCCAGAAGTTGTTGTAAACGGAGTAGATCCAGACGACGTCAAAGTATTTCAATCGAAATTACGCCCAGCGTGCATTTGCTTCAAGAGAGCCGATGGCGGAAGCTACAGAGTAATATTTAAGATCGGTGATGACATGAGACAAGACCAATTGATCTTACAATTATTCTCTGTTATGGATAATATCTTTAAGAGAGCTTCCATGCAACTGAATATCACTGCATACAAGACTTTAGCGTTTTCTCCAACTTTTGGTTGCTGCCAGTTCATAGATAACTCTAAAGCAATCTTGAATATCGCAAATGAAGAGAAAAGTATCAAGAAATACTTAATGGCCGATAACAAACCTATTGGTCCTAAAATTGAACTGTTTACAGAGTCCCTTGCCGCTTATTCCGTCATGACATATGTTTTGAAGATCGGAGATAGGCATGACAACAACATTCTTGTTACAAGAGATGGCCATTTATTGCATATTGACTACGGATTCATCTTAGGTGATGTTACTAAGCCTTTTACTCCTCCATTGAAATTATCCCGAGAAATGGTTGACACAATTGATCCAGAAAATGGTTTACAGAAGATTTGTGATTGGGCTTGTCCTGCTTTCAACTCATTAAGAAAGCGAGCAAGACTCATTTTAGTTCTTATCGAATTGATGTTCACAGCTCCTCTTGAGTGCTTCCAACAGAATCCAATGCGTAGATTATCACAAGTTGAGAACTCTCTGCTGCTTAACTGCACAGAAATTGAAGCAATTAACTCATTACAAGCCACATTCTCTGAATCTCTCTCATCAAAGATGCAAGTTCTTTGGGATGTTGTTCACAGTGTCGCTGTAAGTACAAATGGACCTGATGCTGATAGGGATAATTAATGTTTGAAATATTAAATAAAAAAAAATATCGTATTTTACTAATTATTAACTATAATATCACTTCTTTCTTTAATGACTTGTGAAAACTCTCTCAAAACATTATAATGTTGCATGTAAGAACACTTTTCAGTTTCATTTTACCTTGATTCATCGTTTCTATAATACCATCTGTTTCTTTTATCCTTTCCGACCGACCACTTATAAGATCTAAATTTGAGTCAACTTTAAGTTATTCTGCATGGACACAGATTTATTATTTCTCAATGCTAGGGCAAACAATATTGAACGAGAGGAATAGATGAATCGACCATCACAAATGGTTCATGAAAAACGTGCAGCATTGTGTGATATTTGAACCATGTGAAATAAGAAATTCGACAATTTCTTTACTATTATTTTCTGCTGCATAATGAAGTGCGGTTTTTCCATCTTTATCTTTTTCATTGATATTTGCACCATGTGAAATAAGAAATTCAACAGTTTTTTTTATTATTATTTTCTGCTGCATAATGAAGAGCGGTTTTTCCATCTTTATCTTTTTCATTGATATTTGCACCATGTGAAATAAGAAGTTCGACAGTTTCATTTCTATTATTTTCTGCTGCATAATGAAGCGCAGTTTGTCCATTATTATCTTTCTCATTGATATTCGCACCATGTGAAATAAGAAATTCTGCAGTTTCATTTCTATTATTTTTAGCTGCATAATGAAGTGCGGTTTGTCCATTATTATCTTTCTCATTGATATTCGCACCATGTGAAATGAGAAATTCTGCAGTTTCATTTCTATTATTTTTAGCTGCATAATGAAGTGCGGTTTGTCCATTATTATCTTTCTCATTGATATTCGCACCATGTGAAATGAGAAATTCTGCAATTTCTGTACTATAATTGTTAGCTGCATTATGAAGAGCAGTTTGTCCATACTCATCTTTTTCATTGATATTTGCACCATGTGAAATGAGAACTTCTGCAATTTCTGTACTATAATTGTTAGCTGCATTATGAAGAGCAGTTTGTCCATACTCATCTTTTTCATTGATATTTGCACCATGTGAAATAAGAACTTCTGCAGTTTCTTTACTATCTTTCCAAGCTGCATAATGAAGTGCTGTTTTTCCATACACATCTTTTTCATTGATATTCGCACCATGTGAAATAAGAAATTCTACAGTTTCTTTACTATCTTTCCAAGCTGCATAATGAAGTGCTGTTTTTCCATTATTATCTTTCTCATTGATATTCGCACCATGTGAAATAAGAAATTCTGCAGTTTCTTTTCTATTATTTTCTGCTGCAATATGAATTGCGGTTTGTCCATTATTATCTTTCTCATTGATATTCGCACCATGTGAAATAAGAAATTCTGCAGTTTCTTTACTATTATTTTCTGCTGCAATATGAATTGCGGTTTCTCCCAAAATATCTTTTTCATTGATATTCGCACCATGTGAAATAAGAAATTCTGCAGTTTCTTTTCTATTATTTTCTGCTGCAATATGAATTGCGGTTTGTCCATTATTATCTTTCTCATTGATATTCGCACCATGTGAAATAAGAAATTCTGCAGTTGCTTTACTATTATTTTCTGCTGCAATATGAAGTGCGGTTTGTCCATTATTATCTTTTTCATTGATATTCGCACCATGTGAAATAAGAAATTCTGCAGTTGCTTTACTATTATTTTCTGCTGCAATATGAATTGCGGTTTGTCCATTATTATCTTTTTCATTGATATTCGCACCATGTGAAATAAGAAATTCTGCAGTTGCTTTACTATAAGTTTTAGCTGCAATATGAAGAGCAGTTTGTCCATACTCATCTTTTTCATTGATATTTGCACCATGTGAAATAAGAACTTCTGCAGTTTCTTTACTATCTTTCCAAGCTGCATAATGAAGTGCTGTTTTTCCATACACATCTTTTTCATTGATATTCGCACCATGTGAAATAAGAAATTCTACAGTTTCTTTACTATCTTTCCAAGCTGCATAATGAAGTGCTGTTTTTCCATTATTATCTTTCTCATTGATATTCGCACCATGTGAAATAAGAAATTCTGCAGTTTCTATATAATTATTTTTTACTGCAATATGAAGTGCGGTTTGTCCATTATTACCTTTCTCATTGATATTCGCACCATGTGAAATAAGAAATTCTGCAGTTTCTTTACTATTATTTTTAGCTGCATAATGAATTGCGGTTTGTCCATTATTATCTTTCTCATTGATATTCGCACCATGTGAAATAAGAAATTCGATATATTCTTTTCTATTATTTTTAGCTGCATAATGAAGAGCAGTTTGTCCATTATTATCTTTTTCATTGATATTTGCACCATGTGAAATAAGAACTTCTGCAGTTTCTTTTCTATTATTTTTAGCTGCATAATGAAGAGCAGTTTGTCCATTATTATCTTTTTCATTGATATTTGCACCATGTGAAATAAGAACTTCTGCAGTTTCTTTTCTATTATTTTTAGCTGCATAATGAAGAGCAGTTTGTCCATTATTATCTTTTTCATTGATATTTGCACCATGTGAAATAAGAACTTCTGCAGTTTCTTTTCTATTATTTTTAGCTGCATAATGAAGAGCAGTTTGTCCATTATTATCTTTTTCATTGATATTTGCACCATGTGAAATAAGAACTTCTGCAGTTTCTTTTCTATTATTTTCTGCTGCATAATGAAGAGCGGTTTGTCCATTATTATCTTTTTCATTGATATTTGCACCATCTGAAATATGAAATTTGGTAATTATTTTTCTACAGTCTGCTGCACAGTGAAGAGCGGTTTTTCCATCATTATCTTTTTCATTGATATTAGCACCATGTGAAATAAGAAATTCGGCCATACCTTTTCTATTATTTTTAGCTGCATAATGAAGCGCAGTTTGTCCATTATTATCTTTTTCATTGATATTTGCACCATGTGAAATAGGAAATCTGGTAATTACTATTGTATAAGCTCTTACTGCATAATGAAGAGCGGTTTTTCCATTATTATCTTTTTCATTGTTATTTGCACCATCTGAAATATGAAATTTGGTAATTATTTTTCTACATTCTGCTGCACAGTGAAGAGCGGTTTTTCCATCATTATCTTTTTCATTGATATTTGCATCATGTGAAATGAGAAATTTAACAGTTTTTTTATTATTATTTTCTGCTGCATAATGAAGAGCGGTTTTTCCATCATTATCTTTTTCATTGATATTAGCACCATGTGAAATAAGAAATTCGGCCATACCTTTTCTATTATTTTTAGCTGCATAATGAAGCGCAGTTTGTCCATTATTATCTTTTTCATTGATATTTGCACCATGTGAAAGGAAATATTCGCATAAGGATGGAGCATCAAATATCACTGAATAAGCGAAACAATTGCTAATATCTTTAGTTTGATCGAAATAAACTAAAAAGCATTCAAGATTTTTAAAACATCCACAATAATCTAGTTCGATCTTAATATTAAATTCATTCATCAAGAATGTAATAAAATCAATGTTGTGTGAAATAATTGCATTCTTCATACATTCTTTATTTGGTTTTTGATGTTTCAAACATTCATTGATGATTTCTGCATTTCCTCCTAAAAATGATAATTGAAGACATTTCTCAGAAATTTTTGTGTTAAATTTTGTTATTAATAACTTGAAACAATCAACAGCTCCATAGTAACAACATAATTCAAGTAATGAATATCCTTCATAAGATTTTTGGAAAAAAATGCTATTAAATTTTTGATTTTCATTAAATCTTTCGCTATCAATGAAGCTGATGAATCTTTTTTCATCATCATACATAATTGCTCTGGAGATTGTATTTTTTGTATAAATATCAAGATCTTCATATTGAGATATTTTGAAATTATCGGATTTGTCTAATTTAATTACAAAATCTTTGTAAAACAGGAAGTTTGAAATATTGTTGACATCTGTGACATTATAATCATCATATATGAGTTTAGTAAGAGATAAATAAGACTTTATATAGCGATTATTATATGGAATTATGTTTAAGATATCTTTGATAATATCCCGGGGAAGATAATTCTTTGAATCAATCAATTCGGTTTTGATCATTCTGTAAATTGACTTTAATTCTTCTTTGTCATCTGTTTTCAGTTGATACAATGCATTATATATATCGATGTAGTATTTACATCTACTTCTCATTTCATTGTATTCAATTTGACGAAGGTCTTGCTCAGACATTAAAAAATTTAAAAATAAAAATACCATAAAAATTTTTGATAAATTTTTTCCACAATTCATTTTTTTTCCCCCATAAAAAATAAAAAATCCATAATATTAGAGATGCGAGTTTCCGAATTTTTTTAGCCCTGGGATGTCATAACCGCTGCGGTTTTGTAAAATTTGGGATAAATTTTGACAATCCATTTTTTGTGGGATGTACGTTTATATCAATTTGCTCAGCGTTTGCCGAGCTATTGTACAATCCTACTCGAATTCATTACGCAGCCCTGGTCACTCAAAGGCCAGGGCATACAATTACAAAATAGTAGAGTGAGACTCTTCTAATTTCTTCCAATCACAAGGAAGATCTTAGAAGAGCCTCACTCTACTCGAACACATTACGCAGCTCCTGCTCAACAATGAGCAGGTCTTACCACTTTGAGAGGCTTTCGTTCGAGTTCTGATGCAGATCCCAACGCGAGCGAGAGTCTCTCAAGCAAGCTTCTAATTCGTAGCTAGAGTTTCACTCTTATGAACTGGCAGCCAATTTGAGAGAATTTCGCTCGAGATCTAATGAAAAATCAGAACTCGGCCAAAAATTGCCCAAACAGGCTTGTAATTCGTAGCTATAGTATTGATCGTATGGATGTGTTGCCAATATTCGAGACTTTCGCTCGATGTCTGATATTGCAGCAGACATCGAGCGAAAGTCACTCAAAACAGCTTAGACATGTCTATTTTGACGGCATTAAATGATTTCATAGGAAATGTCTCAGTTGTTAATTAAGTTCACGTGAGCTTTTATGAATGAAAATAAGTAAAAAAAAAGAATTTTCTCAAAAAAAAATTGTGTACGCATTGAAATTTTTATCTATAAATTTAGATATGTCATCAATAATATAATATAATTTTAAATTCGTGGAGTACACTTGGGATAATTGAATATGGGCTACCCCATCCCAACCTCTCAAACTTCCTCTGAATTTGGACAAGGTATCCCAATCCCAAAGACCTATCTGAATAAAATGAAATAAGTATATTATATATATTATTTATTTGCTAATAATGAGCATAAATCGCTAAAATTATGAAGAAATTAAAAATTAAAAATTAAAATTAGAAAAAAATGTTGATTTAATGAGAGAATATTGTATAAAAATAGAATTATTAGCTAAAATACGTATTAATTTTATGATATTTCAATCACATTAACGAAAATCATGGGCGGAAAAAAATAAAATTCCAAAAAAAATTGAATTGGGGAAACGATAGGGGACGGGATATGAGAAACCCCATATGTTTGGGAATTTTTCGCATCACTACATAATATAATTCGAAATGAGGCTGAGTAAAAATCATTAAGGCAATAGACCTATTTGTAAATAAAGTTCAATTTGAAAAACATTATAATTTCCAAATAACAATTCATTTAGAAACTATAAATGAAAATTGTAAATATATCTAAGGATCCAGTCTGGGAAGACCTAAAAATCGAAATGATGGAGTGGAATTTTGATATAACTCATTAAGTGAAAATTATGAGATATTATAATTGGGAAATAATATATAATATTTTTCACATTTTTCCGAGATATTGGGAAACTAGTATATTGGTAGCTCGGATATATGAGTACTATCTATTTTTGGAGAAAAATCCAAAAGTTAAAGTTATGATTTACTAAAGAGAACAAATGTTACAGAATTAATTAAGCAGCTGAAAATGAGAATCATTTGACTTGGTAAACAAGTGCTTATTCGTAAGTTTCTGCAATGTATGTGTGAGGAGAAATTGTGCTTGATTTGGGCAAACGTTTATATGCATTTAGAGTAAATAGTTGAAGAATTTGAAGTTCCTAGTATGAGTATATTATGGTTGCATTAGATAAATTGAAAGAATATTTAGTGTATTCTAAGTTTGAACACAAAAGATAAAGTTATAAATATTTTTCATTTTACATTACAATCATAACAGTATATGATAAAATATTCGGATAAAAGTGTTTATAGAAACAATCATTCATTGTTGGACATTCCATAAATGATTGATCTATCATATTAATGCAACTATATTCCGGACATATAAATGTTTTATCAACAATCGGACAGCCTAAAAATTTTTATATCAGTTCTTGGCAAAGAAGTAGAGTCAAAAGTGTTTACTCCACAATAGTATATATCAGTTATTTTAGTATCTTCAAAAGCATTTCCAATTATATAAGAAACACTAGGAGGAAGGATGAGTTCGATAATATTTGTATAGCAGAAACAATAAATATCAATTCTTCTTAGCAGGGGCGGTAAAATTACTGTTTTTAATTTTTCTGAACTATGAAATATTGCATTATTAATTGCAGTTACTCTAGTACAACTCAAATCAACATACTCAAGATTTCGACAACCTCTAAATGCATGACTTCCAATTGACCTAAGAGGAAGTTTTATGGTGATGTTGACAAAAAAAGTACCAGAAAAACCTCTTGCAGAAGTAATATATCTTACTGTTGGAAGTAAATCTACATCGCAATTGATTGGGTATCCATACAAACTTTTGTAATCTCTACTGTAAAGAACTTTGCTATAAACGCAAAAATATGGGCTTTCTGAAAAAAATTCCTCTAAATATCTACAATTAATAAAAGCTCCGTCAAAAATCCCTTTACATGATCTCGGTATCGTAATATTTTTAATATGAGACCCGAAAAACATATGTACTGCAATAGCTTCCAAACTATCTGGAAGAAGAATATTTTCGATTAATGAATTAGTAAAATGTTGAACATCTCTGAACTGTTTGAGTTTTGTTTGTCTAAAATCAGCGAATAAACACGAACAGGTCATAAACGCATATTGTCTGACTTCAATCACATTTTTGGGGCAAATAAATTCAGTTATTTTGCATCCTTCAAATGCACGCTCACCAATGTATTGAATTGTATCAGGTAGCTTGATGCTGGTAATTGGACATTTATAAAATGCATAAGCACCAATTGATACTACATCTTTAGAATCAACTTTCTGTGGAACTTCAAAAGCACCTTCGACGTTTGATATACAAGGATTCTTTCCATCTCCAATTTGTATATAGTTTGATTCAAAATTGATATAAGTAAATTGTTGACTCAAAGAGTTACGAAATTTAACCTTAAATCTCAACGATTTGACACTAATTCAAAAAGTGGAAAACCAATGAACAAAAAGAAAAGTATTCCTAAAAATAGGATTGCAACTTTTTCTCATTTTCAGTCCTAAGATCTTAGAAGAATAAAAGTGACCAATTAAAGATTCTTATTGGGGAAAATTTCCGCTCGAAAAGTGACATTTTCAAGAAAAATTTTGCTTTCACCTGAAGAAGTTTGTGATCTTGTCAAAATATTTAGTGAAGGAAACTTTTATCAGAAAATTATGCGAGAAGCATTCGCTAGAGAAGGAATAATCGGTGAAATTATTAAAACAATCATTGATGGAGAAGTAGAAACAGTAAATAGTGTCAAAACACCATCAATGATAGTTACCGGAATAAAAGGAGAGCAAATTATCCTATCAAATGAAAATTTTGAAACAAAATATCAGCACATCGAAGGGAATCGATATAAAACGAAACCAGATAGAATTCTTGCTGTTAAAATTAAATCAAATGTTAATAATTTTGAATTTTTAGCTCCTTGGAATGAAAAAATGATCGCTCATCCTGGAGATTATATTGTTTGTCGCAGCTTTAATGATATTTACAGAGTTAAAAAGGAAATATTTGAAAAAACTTATAAACTATGCAGATAATTTCTGAATCCTTATAGAAGAGCAATAAATAAAATTTCATTCATAAACATATTATTTGAAATTCAAGTAAACATATTCGGTTAATTTACGATTTATCTTATAAATTGCGATATAATAAAGTAATTTATCAATTTTTATGACTCTCACTCTGATATTTTTATCAAGCAATATTATATTTATAAAGAGTTTATCAGAAGAAGAACAATTGAGATTTAGTGACCATACTGATGAAGAAGAGGATCCATTAAAAGCAGCATTTTTGAGTTAATGTAAGATAATAAACCCCTATATTATGAGGAGTATTTATGATTTCGTTTATCTTGAAAGTGCTATTCTGGAGCGTTCCCATAAATAATACTAGCTTTTTCTTCTCATTTTCTTTTTCAAAAGTTTTTAATTTTCATCATATAAGATGTTATGTTGTAGAGAACTAAAGAAACAGCAGAGTTATTTCTATAATGTGCTGAAAGCATCCCATAAAGCTTGTAATGAGTTAAATGTTTCAATTTCAGTGCAGTTAAGCTATAGAGAGTCATCATGAGAAAGATTTATCCTATTATCGGATTGCATGCGTAATTGCTTCTTTTTTTATCATATTAACAAGTTGATTAACCTTGAGACAAATATTGAAATATTTTTTATAAATCATTAAAAAGTTGTTAAGTATACTTTCAGCATCTAATTTTCAACTTCAAAACAAGTGATTATAAATTCAATTTCAGTCTGTTATCTCCATTATCATTGAAAACACAACAATTCAAACAATTGAGTTAATGATAAAGAATTAAAGATTTTATTAACAATTATATATATCAAACAAACACATCGTAATCATCTCTATGATAGTTATTCTTTTCAGTTGATTTCATAATTGGATAGAAAGGAACTAACTCTCCACCGCTGTAAATAATCAAGTTATTATAAATTCTCCAGAACTGAGATCTAACTTTTCTTGCAGGATGGAACAAACCAGCCAAGCAATGATTGAGAATTAATCCAGGTCCTAATGACAATCTCATTGCATCCATTGCATTCATAAACGCTTCAATGAAATGCATTCCAGACTCAAAAACATTTGGAATCAAGTGATTCAAGATATGCAACAAACAGTCTTCTTTTCCTTGGCAATATAAACCAACCGTGAAAGAAGTAACTGCATTGCAGCTTTGTTGTCTGTGGATGTCATCTCTTTCTATCAAACTATACACTAACAAAGGTGTAATTGCATAACAATAATCACTTACTTCCTTTCCGATATCATGGAATAAATAACTCAATGCCTTTAAAGCACCATTTTGAACGTTCATGTCGGGTGTTCGATATTCATTCATCAGAGCGGGCAAAACAATGTGAGGACCAACGTTTTCGGCCAATGCAGATATAGCTATTGTTGTGCACAATCTTATTTGTCTGTCTTGGACTCTTAAATTATTTAGAAGAGCCAAAAGAACATCGAAAGGAGAAATCTTTTTGGCGATGTTTGAAAAACAATTAATCGCAGAATCTCTGACTTTTCTCTTATCACTTTTGAGAAGTTCTAAAAGTTCAAAACAGATTCTCATCCATTCTCTGTTTTGTCTATCATCATTTGAGCTTTTTTGAAGTAAGTTGTTGATTAAATTCACACAGGAATATGCAACTTCTTCATTTCTGTTCTTTAAAACAGGAACAAGCTTCGGAATGACATCATCTGGTTTAGTTCGCATTTCTTCAACCTTTAAATACTGACAACATTTGCCACAACCGCTTAAAACAGCTGAAAGCACGTTAGGATATTCTTCAATGAACATTTCTTGCGTAACTTCGTAGAAATGGATCAATGGTGGTCGAACATTACATTTGTCAAATGTTTCTGCAAAAAGTGTCAAAATTTTGGCACCTTTTTCTCTTGTTTTTGCGTTTGGCATATTAATTTTTTGGTTTATTTGGTCTGTGACGTATTCAAGAATTGAGCCGATTCTATCATCACTATTTGCCAAGAATTCTTCGATTCCTTTGTAAAAAATAGATTTGATCTTTTCATCATCGACATTATCGTAGCCAAACAAAATATTTTCACAAATTTGAGTCATGTCAGAATTTGTCAAATTTTTAAGTGACAAATTTCGAATTATATCTCTGAGGCATTGCATTACACAGCATTTGTAGTCATCGGACATAACTTTGAAGTCACCAAACATAGAGAATATTGTCTCAGAAAGTGAAGATCTTTGCGCAATCATTGTTGTTACTTTTATAATTTTTGTTGTCAATGATTTATTTAATGTACTCCTCTGATTCCAGTATCCTCTGAAGAAAGGATCGTATAGAGCTCTCAATTCGTCAATTTGAACTGCATCTTTGATAAGAGAATTTTCAAAAAGTGCCAAGCCGGCAATTTTTTCTTTCAAATCTTGAGATTCGAAAGAATGACCGAGTTTCATGAACAATCGGTGGAAATAGAGTGCGCAGACACTCTGCTCCATTGTCAGCATCAACGATGACATGGCGTTTAAACAGAATTTGTGCATTTTCGTTTGTAAACCTTGTAAAATTTTTTCTGTTACTTTTTCAAACATTTTTCCACCATAAGGAGCAGCAGCATCAGCCATTGCCCTTACGCATTTAATTGCCTGGCGCTGGACAGGTTCTTCTTCATCATCAAGGCATGGGAGAATCATTCCGATCAACACAGAGAGGTGGGGCAAAATTCCATTTCGATTTTGGAAACAAATTTGGTCGATTGTTCGAATCGCAGTGTGTTTGCAATACCAGGACTTCTTTGATGAGAGCATTGCACGAAGTAATGGGAATATCTGGGGTATTCCAATGCTAGTGGCAGTTGTTGCTAAGATTTGGGATGTAATCGATCTGATATCTTCATCTTCACTTTCGAGATTGGGACGAAGCGTTTTTAGAATGATAGGCATACCAGCAATCTTGGCAAGATTCGATGTGACTTCACGGCCTTCAGCTCTGGTGACTGGTTCTTTGTCAATCAACATTGGACCAACAAATTTTAGTAAATCGGGAATGTATTGAAGAATTGAATTGGACAATCGGTACATTAATCTGTCGAGAGTTTTAATAAGTGTATGTCTTTCTAATTCTGTTAAAACTGTTGATTGAATTAAAGGAATGAATTTTGAAAAGATAAGCTCTGCTCCTAGAGTGGGAGCATAATTAGTAAGTAATCGAATACCCATTTTACGTTGGTAAACAGTACCATCCTTGATTTGCATTAATAATTTCATTGCGAAGCGTTCATGTTGCTCATCTGGTGTTAGTTCTTCGTCAGGGCGAGTATCTGTATATAATTTTTGGAATTCAGCTGGGATCCTTCCGCTATTTGATTCAACTTCTTGTAAAATAACTCTTTCTGATTGCTGTTTTTGAAAACGCTTTGGAATAGGAACAATTTTATAGCCAACTGATGGCAAAATTAAATCTAAATATTCATCAGTTAAAGGTTCTGTATTTGAAATTACAGATGGTCGAGCGGATGGCTGTGAAATAATGATAGTCTTTTGCTCTGCCATTACTTGCTTCTCGGTACTAATTCCATCACTAATTTTATCCCACCCACGAGGCTGTTTTTCACTCATAATAATGGTGCACCCTAAAATTAGTTGGTGAAAAAACCCTTTAATAATAATTTTCATCAACAATCATTAGTCAATGACGAAAATTACAAGACGTGCATTACTAGACTTTAAACCAACGCCTATTACAATACATAGATATCAAGAAGGAGCCATTGTTTATGGTATTGAAAAAGATAATAATTTAATTTTTAATACAGAAGATCAATTGGATGAAGAATCTATTGAGAACTACTGGTACAATGTAGAAGTTATAAAATTACGTGACCAACTTCCATTTTCAGAAGGCGAATTAATCAAATTTATGAAATCATCAGATAGCATTAATCTTATTTTAAGAACAGATAACTACGAACTTCCATTTCTAGTAATATCCAACGATGTTGCTTACAATAAAATTAAACAAAAATACATCGACTTTCTAGTCTCCCAAATGCAACAATAGATATTTTGCCAGTATGTTTTTGGCTGGTTTTCAACCACTTATAAATTTACTGATTGGATATAAAAAAATGATAAAATTCGATTTGATTTATGCTGCTACAAATGGAATTTTTCAACCAGTTCTTAAATGCTAGTCAGTTAGAACGAGAATTGCGATTATTATCCAAAAAAAATATAAGATTTATTTTTTGTCTCAGAATCATTTTACTTGGCAATATATCTCCTTTTGGGAGTATATTTACAGATTATTGGCATCTGAAGTTCAATAGTAACATTAATTTATTTATTAACATTCATAATGAATATTTCGAAAAACTTCAGAGAGTTTGAATAAACTCATATCATATAATTAATATATATATATTTCCGAAGGTGGCATGCTTGCCCGAAGGGCAAGCGTAGCCACCTGAGCCCCGAAATTAAATTTGGTCAAATATGATTTTTTGGCATAAAAGAATGTTGTAAATATATATTTTTGACACTATAGATAACCGAACTTTATTCAACTCAATCGGACAAAATATTAAAATAACATGATATGCTTGTTACGTTGTTAATACTAATCTTTACATAAATGTTGTTGTAAGTGTGAGAATAGATATGAAGATTACTATTAAAAAGAATCCGAGTGTCTGTAATTTGGAAAAGAAACTATTCAGTGATTCAGCAAGAGATTTGGAAGTCATTTGAAGCACTGAATCCATTTTAGATATGTTTCCATAATAATCTCGTTCAGCTTCTGTACATTTTATGGTATCTAGACGAATTTTTACCATGTTCGTTTTATTGAAGCAATCATACATGTCAATAATTTTATTGTATTGGTCGGTTATTTCTCGCTTATATCTCCATCGTTTGATAATTTGAGAAAATAACGAAATAATGAATGAATATATGTAAAATAAAAGAATAACTAATATGATAATCGAAATGAGTAAACGGATAATGATAAATGGTGTTAGATTAACCTTCTTATTGCCAATCATTAAAGAAGGAGAAACTCTTGGTGCAATTTGTTTGGAATTTTTTGGAGGAGTCATAATTCTCATCTCATCTGAGTTTCTACGTGAGCTCGAAGAAGAACTATGACCAGAATCAGCCCTTAAAACAATAGAATTCTCCAATTTGAATTTTTTTTTATATTTACAGGCGTGAATTTTTGCTTCCAAACATTTGATTGAACCTAAAGCTCTGATGATAGGTGTATATGATCAGATGAATGCTGTGAAATTTGGCCATCCTGAAGACTTAAAGAATGGTCATAAAATGTAATATGATTTTAATATTATCAAGAAAGGAGAAACTTATTTCTATGTGTATAACTTCTAGATCTTAGTAAAAAACATAGTCAATCATATCTAGTTTTGGTATATTTGTTATTGAAATAAACTTCCCTACAAAGAAGACTCATTTTGTTGTCAGATTTATAATTGAGTCTTACTTTTCAAGAATTACTAAATTGGTTTTTTATATTCAATTACTTTTGATTCTGAGTATTTGTAAACTCTTTTCAATTTTTATTTTTAATGTCGAAGCTACTTAGTTTAACAGTGAAGGGTATTCGTTTGTTCAATCCAGACCCAAAAGACGAGTCAACTCAGACAATAGATTTAGATGATAAAATGACTTTGATAACAGGACCAAATGGATCCGGAAAAACAACTATTTTTGAAGCTATCCAATATGCTTTAATAGGAGTCAGCCAAGAGAATTCAGGAGGTATTGGATTATTTTATGATCGCAAAGTTCTTGGAAAGGAACAATATACCGCTGAATGTCGATTAAAATTTAGAGGAGTTGATAATCATATATATCAAATTGTTAGAAAGAGAAATATTACTGATGATTTAAATAGAGAGATATCACAAATATTAGATGAACAAGGTAAAATTATATATTCCACAAAAGCAGAAATTGATTTCCAAATTCCTCGACTGTTTGGTAGTTCAAAGTCCATTATTAAAAATGTCATTTTTTGCAAGCAATTCGAGCAAACTTGGCCAATAGAAATGGCTGGAAGTAAATTGAAAGAAAGATTTGACAAAATTTTTGGTATTGAAGCATATAATAAAGCTCATGATGAGATTTATAAAGCATTAAAATCTAAAATATCCGAGTTAAAAGAAGAAAATAATGTTTATCCTTTGATCAAAAAATCATTCGATAAAAAGAAAATAATTGAACAAAGAATCACAGACGAACAGTATGAAATATCCAGAATAAAAGAACAAATGGAGCAAATAGCTGCTGAAATCGCAGAAAAAAATGAAAAACAAACGAGATATAACGATTTGAACAATTTGATTTCTCAAAAAGAAGGAGAACTCAAAGGGATAATTGAACAGATAGAAAATTACAAAAAAGAAAATTGTGAAGTAACCAAAACTCTAAATGAACTCGGTAATGAAGAGGTGCAGATAATTGATGAGCTAGAATCAATAAAAATTGACATTAATTCCAAAAATATTGAAATCAATAAATTCAAAAATGAGATTGAACAACTTGATGGTGAAAAGAAAGAAATCATTAAGAAATTGGAGAGTCAAAGATCAATAAATAATCAAATTAATGATAATGAACAGAAGATATCTAAAAATAAGAAAGAAATCAAATCAAAAATCAATGAAATCAAAGAATTGATTCATGAAGAGATTGATGAAGAAAATTTCTCAAAAATCATCAAGGAAAAACAAAAATCATTGAACAACGAAGAAAATTCTATTCGTGTCGAAACAGACAAAGAAAAGACTAAATATGAAAAAAGTCAAATCGAATTAGATTCTAAAGAAAAATCACTTGAAAACAAAAATAAAACAAAAAATGACATTGAATCAGATTTAATCGAAAATCTTGGAAGTACCGATTTTGAAAACGAGTACAAAAAGTACAAAAATGAACAAGAAAATCTTCAAAAACTTATTTCACTTGACACAAAAAGTCAAAGTATCTATGAAGAATTTGTTTCAGAGAGTCGAAGTGAATCATGCCAATGTCCTCTTTGCAAGAGAAAGTTCAAAGATAACTCAGAACGTGACGAATTCATCAAAAACGAACTTGAAAAAGTTTTGAAAGATCTTCCTTCAAAAATCGCATCAAATGAAGAAAAATTGAGAAAAGTCAGCGAAAAAATTGAGAGTATTGAAAATCTTCGAGACAAACATTTTATTTATCAACAAGTTTTAGAAGATATTCCTAAACTTGAAGAAGAAATCGATACCTTGAAATCTAAAAGAGATCAAAACTTCGAAGAATATCAACAAATCAAACAAAATTATGATGAAATTCGATCTAAAAAAGAAAAATTTGAACATGAAGTCATTCAACTAAAGAATTCAATTGATTTATTAAATAATGATTGTTCTAGCTACGAAGAAAATATCAAAAGACTTCAATCAAATCTTAGTGATAGCATTTATATTGAATCACTTGAGAATTCTCTTAATAATATTGGAGTACAACAAGACAAATTAAAGTCAAATATTGAAAATTATCAAAAAGAAATTGATGAAAAAAGTAAAAAACAAATATCTCTTTATAATATGAAGTCTAAAATAGACAGAGTTAAAGTTTATCTAAACAACAAAGAGAAATTAAATCAAGTTACCCATGAAATTGACGAATTACATATTTTAATCTCAGAAGTTAATGATTGGAAAGATCTGGACAAATTGAAAACAGAATTTGGAATGCTCAAAGGAAGGAAAGAAGAAAAAGAAATTGCTTTAAATCGTGACACTTATGAATTAGAAAATGAATTTAAAGGTATTGAAGACAATATAAGGGAAAATTATTAAGGATTGAAGCTTTGAAAATGGCATCCCAAGATCTACAGAAATTTAGTGCTGCACTAAATAATTCTATTATTGAGTTTCATCAAAAGAAAATTTGTAAGATCAATGAAATTCTGGAAAGAAAATGGTCTGAGTGTTATGAAGCAATTGACATTGAAAAGATTTTAATTGTTGCTAGTACAAGCACAGAAAAGTTTGTAAATGACGAAAATAATGGCAAGAAGCCAAAAGATAGCAATAGTCCAAAGAAAAGTAGGGAAAGTCCAAAGAAGGGTATAATCAATTCTAATACAGATAAAACTAAATATACAGAAGAAATAAATGTCAAATTAGAAAGATTAATGTTTAATTACAAAGTTGTTATGCTTAGGAATGGCCAAGAGCTTGAAATGAGAGGAAGATGCAGTGAAGGACAAAAAGTGTTAGCAAGCCTTATCATCAGAATGGCTTTAGCTGAAGCATTTAATTGTAATATTATCTCTTTGGATGAACCCACAACAAATTTGGATAGTACTCACATGAGTAAAATTGCAACACTTTTATCTGATGATTTCGAAAAGATGAGCCAAAACCAGTAATTGCTTCTAATCACTCATTCTGGAGACTTCGTAGATAGAATTCGTCAAAAATCAGATATCAAACAATATTTTCAATTAAAAGTTGAAACTGATTATCGAGGATCATTCTCATGCATCCAAAAGAAAGATTCGAAGAATCTTTATTTAAATCAATAACACAAGTTGATTTGTTATTTATATCATTTTTAATTAATAAAAAGTTTTGGAATATTAATATTAGCAGTTTAAAAAATCTGGTCAAGAAAAATCGGATTTTAGATTTTAATTTAGCCCAAAATATGCAGTTTTGTTTTTGATATAAATGACTTTTTAACAATACTGTAAATACATTTGTCATTCTAGTGAATCCTTAAGTAACCTCTTTTGAAATGTGAAGAGGAGTTCTTCAATTACTTTTTTTGATAATTGCGCCATGGGAAAGAAGAAGTTCAATAATTTCTTTAGTGTTACTAGTGACTGCAATCTTAAGTGCCGTTCATCCATCTATTTCTTTTTCATTAATATTTGCCCCGTGGGAAAGAAGAAACTCAACTGTTTCTTTTCTAATATTAAAGACTGCAATGTGAAGAACTGTTCTTCCAAATTTATCTTTTTCATTTATATTTACACCGTATGAAAGAAAAAATTGGTTATTTTTTTACTATTATTAGATACTGCAGTATGAAGCAATGTTTGCCCAATTTTGTCAAATACATTGATATTTGCGCCGTATGAAAAAGAACTTCGGCCATTTCTTTTCTATATTTATCTTGTTCATTTATAATGGCACCATGTGAAAGAAGAAGTTCAATTATTTCTTTATTATTCAATTTTGTAGAAGAATGAAGAAATGTACAGATTATTTCTTTATTATTCAATAATTAGATGATTCAAGTAATACTCTATAAATATCCTTTGATGATAATCAGTCATGTTAGGAATTTTATTATTTCTGAGAATATCTATCGCCTGGGGAAATTCATCATACCATGGAAAAATAAAATCATTCTTTTATCTGCAGAAATAGAGCATTTAGGTTTCGATATATGGCAATATCTTCATAAATAGCTATCTAACTATATTTTTGAAACGAAAAAATTTTATATAAATATCTATTTGCAGCGAAATCTTTATAAGCGAATTCTTTTTCATTCAATATCTGCTCTCACTATTGATTCTCATTGCCAGTAAACTGCCAATGATGGATGCGAATTTTGCCTGAAAAAGCCCGTAAGAGACAAAACCTCGACAAAAGTTCTCAAAATTGAGGGATGTCTTGGCTACGTAAATGTGGCTTATTTTCCAGTTCACAGGAATGGATTGATTAATTTATAAATAATTGATATAATACGCATTGTTGAGTAAAGTATTTGAACATTTCTATGTTTAAAATAGTTTAGAGTGCATATAATTGTATTGATTATTCTTTATAATGGTAAAAAAAGGAAGAAATTTAATAATTTTAATTAATTTTCAAATAATCATATTATTGAGTTTTTAAAATGTAAATACATAGTACTAAAGATATAAGATGTATTTTCTTTCATGTGAATTTTGGATTCTTTTTAGGATGCTAAATATTATTTCTTTTTTGGGAAAATTTAATTTTAATATGTTAAAATGAGATCGTGAAATGTTTGGAATATTCTTTGCGTTGTTATTGATTTGTATGCCCAAAAATCTTGCTATGCCGTAACTGATATTTTATTTAATAACGAGCAATTTTTAAAAAATAGAAATATTTCAATTAGAATCGTCTGAATGTATAATAAGATTGGAAAAGTCCCAGTTTATTAAAATCTAGGCATGCTTACGTAATCGCGGAAATAAGGTTCTCTGTTGGTTTCTTCCATTGAACGATAAAATGGACGTGGATATGGGATTGGAAATCTTGCTGAACCCCATGGTCCAAGAGAATTAGTTAGTTTATGCCTTGGCATGGGGATTCATGGTCCTGGATAATTTGAAGCGGTAGCTTGTTGCCTTCTTTTTGAATACATCCTTTTGATTTGTTCTGGTGTGAATATTCTTATTGGAGGCATGGGGAAGCATGGTCCTGGATCATTTGATTCCGCATCTTGGAAGAAATGATGAATTCCCCATTCTCCAGCACGAATAAGAGCTTCTGCAGCTGCACTAGAGAGAGCACCCTTTGCAATATCTGTCATCCAGCCATTCTCTGGATCTTCTTCTGTTGAGAAATGAGGGCGAACAGGTGGGAGTGGATGTGGTCTTGGGAATCCAAATCCATTAGATTCTGCTCTTTGGAAATAGACTTTGCCGTCATGAACTATTGGAACGAAAAATTCGTGGTAATTCTCTGAATCTTCTTCTGCTTTTTGGAAATGAGGGCGAACAGGTGGGGTGGATGTGGTCTTGGGAATACAAATCCATTAGATTCTGCCTTTTGGAATTTAATGCGAATTCTTGGGACTCGAATTTATGGGTAATATATTCCAATTCTATTAGATTCTGCTCTTTGATTGTAAATGCGACCGCCACCACCAACATGTGAGATAAAACCACCCCAGTCATTTTCTGTTTCTGCTGTTGATGCGTAATACCTTGGATGACGTTGAGGTGGCCTTGGTCTTGGTGGTGGTCTGTGAGTGATACTCGACGATGTAAGAATCGCGAATGCAAGCATGAATAAAAATGAAATAAAAAAATTCAATTATTTGATGTCAGATTGAATTAAAAAAAAATAAATATAATTATTGAACTCATACTTGTGATCATTCATTAATAGTTGGTCATTGTCATTTGCCATTTTTGCCAAATCTATCACACAATAATTCAAAATTAATGAATTTATTTAATTAATTGTCAATGAACAAAAAACTAAATAATTGAATGTGAAAATTAAGATTCTCTTCAAACTTTTCAATACTCAATTTTTAAATTTTTAAAAATGGAGCTTAGATCGATATAGTGATAAGACCACAAATTATCACAGACAATTTCAGAAGACTGAATTAAAACTCAATCTTCTGAAAATTTTGATGTAATCTGCAAAATTTTGTTACCGATAATTTAGAGATGAGCATTGATCAAACTTTTCTCTCTGATTTTTTCAAAAATTGATGGATAAATTGGGTAAATGTCAAAACTCTCTATATTTGTATAGCTGAAAAGCTTAAACTCTCAAAAGGCAAGTAAATCCATATGCTTCCCCCAGAAAATTGAAATAAATTAAAAACAAAAATTTTGATTAGAGATAAACTTTATGAAAATTGGTTTATAATACTATAAATAAAATTATTTTTTATTCGGCAGTAAATTCAACAAGAGGTATTGTCATCATTGTCTTTCTATCTGTCCATTTAGGAGCAGGTCTCATGACAGACAACTGTGGTGCGTCTTCTTTCAGTTTTGCACCAAGTAAAGCTGAAATTTCGGTCAAATCTGTCTCATTTGGATCGAAATCTAAGTCATCAGCGTCAGGATCGACTTCATCCTGCAGCTGCATTGTTGAGAATATCACGGGGAGTGCGAATTGTGTCTTTGGAGCTTCAGGAGGTGGAGCTGTCGGTGGAACAATTCCATATCTGCCAGAAGTTGCGATATATTCAGTAACCATTGACGCCAATGGGTCTACACTCATATCTATTGAGTTTAATGATGCCAAAGTGAACAAAGAAGGAACAGGATTTACGAAATTTTGTTCGAACAAAAGTTCACTTGTATTTTGTTGTTCTGGTATTAATTCGTCGGAATCCATTTCAATTGGTCTTGGAACGCGTGTTGCAAAGTCTCCAGAAAGTGACAAAAACAAAGATAATCTCTGATTTGTCGTAGAAAGCTGTCTTTTCATTGCCAGCTTCTGGTTGATCTTCTTGACTTCATTGAAGTGTGCGATAGGTACCAAATCTTCAATTGGTCGGTTAAATGACAAGATATGAGTTGATGAAAGCAAAAGATCGTAAATCCAAACTAATTGGTCGGATTCTTTAATTCCTGTTTTATCGAGACACAATTCTGCGATGGATAAACTTTCTTGGATGAAATTTGCCAAAGCTCTTGCGGCAGAATTCGAAAAAACGTTACCGGAGATAGACAAAGAGGTCAATCTCGGTATCTCAGTAAGCGAGGATATGAATTTGGTCAATATATCCGTTTTTTGAGAATCTGTCGTATCGCAAATTTCCAAACCCCATAATTCTCTTACTGTAAAGAACTTTATGAGTTGGTCCAAGCAGCTTTCGACATCGAATTCCTTGAAACAATGATTGATGGCGAGATGCATCAATTTTGTCTGGGAATTTGAGAGCAAAGGGGACTGTGTATCGATGAACCTCAATAGTTTCTCGAATGTGCGACTATCGAAGAGGTTGTTGCTCAAATTCAATTCGGTAATTACCGGTCTGAAAGATTCGATCGGCAAACTTGAGAAAACTTGCGACCAAATCTTAGTTGGTTTGCATCCATCAACGATGAGGGCCAAAGGCATCTTCCTTGTCCATCTGCAAATGGCTGTGAAGAATGCGGTCAAAGCATCTGCCGTCCAGTCGCATTCTCCGACATCTACTTGCAGCAGGGAGTGAGATATGGCCTCATCAATGGACATCGTGGTCTTTCCGAAGTTCTTTCTCAAAACTAAACATTGAATTTGAGATTGTGAACGGCCAAGCTCAATAAGCATCTGGCAGACGTCGATGTTGCAGGATTCCATGTTCAAGGAACGCAATGTTGGCTTGCTACGGATGACTTCCAGTGAGAAATCGATTAATCCGGTCGTACTCTTGCAATCGATGAACGCGAGGCAGGAAAGGTTGTTGAATATGGCAAAGTTCTGTAATGCGTTAACGAAATTCTTGGAAAGTGACTCCGAAAACTCCATTGTCTGAATTACAAGAGATTCAAGAGAATAAGTGGCAGCTTTGAGGTGGCTGATAAGATTCGTAACGAACTCGGACTTGCAGTTATATAGGTTGACTGTATTGACGTGGTTGTGAGGAGATCTGCGATTTGCGAGTCCTTCGAAATTTGCGGTCTCGTAGTTCCTGAATGTGACGGCGAAAAATCTGTTTGCAGCTGTGAGAACCCAGGAAACGATTTGACCAAGAGTTTGTGGTGTAAAATTATCGAAAATTAAATATCGGATTTGGCCTTCCATTGATAAGGCAAAGAAGACTGCCGCTGAGTTGACAAGGTCGAAGTTCTTGAATGTAAATGATTTTCGTGGATTTTGATCGTAAGCAGAAAGAATTTGAACAACTGGCTTTTCTATTTCCGTCTTTTTAGAAATTGAAGCTGAAATATAACGATGGAGCAAGATGTTAGGGGGTCTTTTCGTTGGCTGTTCAATTTTATCGGCTGCTGGAATGTATTGGACGCCTGGAAGAGTATTTACGTTGATTTGATAGAGAAGATAACGATATTGTGTATATATGAGTGTCATCAATGAAGCTGACTCTGGTAAAATGAATTGATACGTCGCATTTTTGAATTTTAACGTTAATTCGTCTTTGTTACATGAAGCATCAAGAATATCGAAGATTGATTCGATTTGGGAGATCTCAAAATTACCTTTGATGAATGTTTTTGTCATAAGATATAAACAACATTCTGTCAAAAGTAAATATCTCTGTTCTTTCTTGCCTTCTACAACATAATTGACTTCACCAACCCATTGCTTGTTCTCTGATGGATCATTCCTCAGTTCTAAGATCTTCTGAATAAGATCAGATCTTAGTGGAACAAAGGTCATAGATTTTGATTGTAAATCAAAAAGTGAGAAAAAAAAAATAAGGAATGAGCAAAATTGTTCCAAAAGAATATCTTACGCTAGCACGTGCCAAGTTATATAGCTGATATATTATGAAAACAGTCTAAAAATAAATTGAATTTTTTGAATTGGAATGATATGTTTTCTCTATTAATGTAATATATGTTCGGAAGTCAAATATCATTGATGTTGAATAAAGTGAAGATATTCGTGATTTGGATGTGATTATAAGTTTCCTTATTTAAATCACAGACCATTTTGAGATTACTCAAGCATTTAGAGAATTTCTAAAAGCTTTATTTTGTTCATAAAGTTAAAGCACTCATAACACATATGCCTGTATTTCGAAAATATAGCAGGGGAAAAATTGTTAAATCTAAACAGAATTTTAAAAAATCCTGAATATTATTTAAAATGGACGTGGAAATGGGATTGGAAATCTTGGTAAACCCCATGGTCCAAGAGAATTAGTTTGTTTCCTTCTCCTTCTTGGAATGGGTAAAGGAACGCATGGTCTTAGGTATAATTCATTAGATTCTGCTCTTTGGAAATAGACTTTGCCGTCATGAACTATTGGAACGAAAAGTTCGTGGTAATTCTCTGAATCTTCTTCTGCTTTTTGGAAATGAGGGCGAACAGGTGGGAGTGGATGTGGTCTTGGGAATCCAAATCCATTAGATTCTGCCTCTTGGTATTTAATGCGAATTTTTGGGACTCGAATTTGTGGGTAATATATTCCAATTCTATTAGATTCTGCTCTTTGATTGTAAATGCGACCGCCACCACCAACATGTGAGATAAAACCACCCCAGTCATTTTCTGTTTCTGCTGTTGATGCGTAATACCTTGGATGGCGTTGAGGTGGCCTTGGTCTTGGTGGTGGTCTGTGAGTAATACTCGACGATGTAAGAATCGCGAATGCAAGCATGAATAAAAATGAAATAAAAAAATTTGCAATACATTCAATTTTTGTATTAAAACCGGATTATATTATAATGATAAAAATATGAATTTAAATCAAATGTTATCAATGTTGAATCTTTTTTATATTGGATTTGATTTTGATTTTGATGTCAGGGTGACAATATTTCAAAAAAACTAGGAATTTATTCTACATGATAATTTGAAGTTTTTGTCTTATAGTTGTTCAGTGTCATTTGACATTTTTGACGACATTTGCCATTTATAGAATTCAGAAGCAAAAGTATGCAAATATTGAAACTTATTTGAATATATACAAATAGGGTGCTATTTTTTAAACATTGGTTCTTAATAGGTTTAATGCAAAGGAATTAGCAAATATTTTTTATAATTAGCAATTTTATATTTGCATTAAAACTATTAGGGACCAATGCAAATATTTATCATAAAAAGCAAAACAATTTAATATAATATCACAAAAATTATATTTTTGATAAATAATTTTTTTATAAAAACAAAACAATTTAAGAGTCTTCTTAGTACCTTCCGCCATCTTCTCTATAATAGGAATATGTGTGTGAAGAGGCACTGAAAATAAAACTGTAAACATGAAATTTGTGAGTATCTAATTATTTTGTCAAAAAAAAATTATAAATCAATTATACAATTATTTTTTATTGATCCATCTGCAAATATTTAGAATCCTTCTGATGGATACAAGAGAATGAGTGTCCATCGATAGACTCGATTTCAAGTTGATAAAAGTGTTGAATATCGCTATCAGTGCTGACTTTATCAACGAAATCTCCAGAGTGAGTAATCAACAGAAGTTGTTGATTTTCAAGCATAGTCTTGAAATCATTCGACAACAAAAACGCGAAATTACTCATATGATCACTATCCAAATTCGTTGTTGGTTCATCTAAAGCCAAAATGCTGCAACCAAATGCTTTCGCCAACGCCATTCTTATTATCAAACTTGCCAATACTTTCTGGCCTTCGCTGCATCTTCCGCTCATCTCTACTTCTTGGCCGCTCTTGAACATGACAACTTTGTAGTCATATGAAATTCTGCCACTTTTACTCTCATTATTTTCAGTACTTGAATGTGCGACGATAGAAATATTTTCAATGTCCATGCTTTGATACGATTTTTCCCAAAACGCTTTGAGTAATTCATTGATTTCAAGTACTTTCCGTTGATGATATTCCATAATGGAATTATTCAACTGCTCAGCAAATTTTGTCAGATCTTTTATCGTCATTTCCGTTGCGGCTATTTTTAACCTTATTTCTGTCAAATTATTATTTGTGTCTTTATATCTATTATTCAATATTTTTGACAAATCCTTGAGTTCTTTATCCAGATGTGAATAAGAACCTTGTAATTCACTTGATCTCTTTTCTTTATTTAATATTTCTTGTTTGATTCTATCGATGTTTTTAAGATCATCGATATTTGCAAATCCAGATAATTCTCTTAATAATTCCTCTTTTTCATGCTCGATTTCTTTATATTTCTGCACCTTTTGTAAATAGTCATGAACTAAATTATTTTCTTCCAATTTAATTTTGATTTCATCCATGTTTTGTTGATCAGCTTCTTGTTTCTTTTCCCATTTCTTTAAGTTCTCATCTAATTGCTGCAAACTGTCTTCGTTTTCTTTGATTGTTTTCTCAAGTTCGTAGATCTTTCTGTTTGTTTCATCTACAGAATATTTCGAAATTGTTTCTTTCGATTTAGAAATTTTCTCAAAATCATTCTTGATTTTTATGAAATCATTGTTTAGTTTGTCTACATCTAGTTGGAGTTCATTCGTAGCTTTCTTAATACTCTCAAGGTTCTGTGCATTAGCTTCATTCATTTCTTTGTTTATTCTCTCAATTTCGATCAATTTATTTTCGATGTCACGTTTTTTGATGCCACGTTTTTGTCTTTTTTCTTTAATTTTATTTTTATCATCAAATTTTGATTTGTAGTCGTTTAATTTATTATTTACTTCATTATAACGACTTTGTAGTTTTGATTTTCTGTCACTTGCTTCTGTCAATTTCTTCATTAAATTTGCTTGTTCTGTTTGTAAATTTTGAGATTTATCTTCCAAAATTCTTTTTTCTTCTTCAATTACAGACAAATTTGGCAAATCTTTGTTGAGTTTTGATCTCAAATTATCATTTTCTGATTCGTATTTACTAACATAAGAAATCAATCTTTCTACATCGTTCTTCTTAGGAATGACTTCATGTTCAAATTTTTCTTTTTTAGATCGAATTTCATCATAATTTTGTTTGATTTGCTGATATTCTTCGAAGTTTTGATCTCTTTTAGATTTCAAGGTATCGATTTCTTCTTCAAGTTTAGGAATATCTTCTAAAACTTGTTGATAAATAAAATGTTTGTCTCGAAGATTTTCAATACTCTCAATTTTTTCGCTGACTTTTCTCAATTTTTCTTCATTTGATGCGATTTTTGAAGGAAGATCTTTCAAAACTTTTTCAAGTTCGTTTTTGATGAATTCGTCACGTTCTGAGTTATCTTTGAACTTTCTCTTGCAAAGAGGACATTGGCATGATTCACTTCGACTCTCTGAAACAAATTCTTCATAGATACTTTGACTTTTTGTGTCAAGTGAAATAAGTTTTTGAAGATTTTCTTGTTCATTTTTGTACTTTTTGTACTCGTTTTCAAAATCGGTACTTCCAAGATTTTCGATTAAATCTGATTCAATGTCATTTTTTGTTTTATTTTTGTTTTCAAGTGATTTTTCTTTAGAATCTAATTCGATTTGACTTTTTTCATATTTAGTCTTTTCTTTGTCTGTTTCGACACGAATAGAATTTTCTTCGTTGTTCAATGATTTTTGTTTTTCCTTGATGATTTTTGAGAAATTTTCTTCATCAATCTCTTCATGAATCAATTCTTTGATTTCATTGATTTTTGATTTGATTTCTTTCTTATTTTTAGATATCTTCTGTTCATTATCATTAATTTGATTATTTATTGATCTTTGACTCTCCAATTTCTTAATGATTTCTTTCTTTTCTGTCAATGATTTATTGATATTTTTGTTTTCATTGTTGATTTCATTGATTTTTGATGAGATTTTATCATATGAATCATCACTTCTTAGTTCAGCATCAAGTTTGTCTTTAGCTAGTTGTGTTTCTTTGATCAGATTCTCATATCCTTCTTGTGAATAATCTTCTAATTTATTCAATTGTTCATCATATGATTTCAGCTCTGTCTTTACTTCAGTCAGTTGTCTGTTGTGTTCGTCGACTTCTTCTCTTTGTTTTTCTTGTTCGTTTTTGAAATCATTTTCGAGATTTTGGATATCTCGTTTTAATTTCTTCAAATTTTCTGTTTTTGATGAATTCTCTGATTCGATCTTCTTGTAGTACTCTTGGTAATCATCTGTACCATAGTTATTCTTGAAATCCGAAATTAATTTTTCAAAATTTGTTTTTTCAAAATTGAAATTTTCGGATTTTGACTTGAGATCTTTCAATTTTTGTGTCCTTTCGGTTATTTCTCGTTTGACTCTCTCGTAATCGTGTTTCTTCATTTCGATTTGAGATTTAGCCAAATTGATTGTTTCTCTGTTTGACTGGAGTTCGCTTTCTAGTGATGCCTTGAGATCTTCGCAACTAGAAATTGTCATTTGGACCCTTTCATGGTTCATTTCAAATGAATCTATTGATTCTTTGATGATCTTGAGTTGTCCTTCTTTCTGGGAAATTACGTTTTCAAGGTCTTTGATCTTTCCTTGTTTCTCTTCAATGTTATCGGCAATTTGATGTAATCTTGTTAAATCTACATCGATTTCCTTCTTTTCTTGCTCGATTTCGTTGATTTCCCTAGTTTTCTTGAGCAGATCTTCTTCATTCTTCACTTTTTGTTCGTAATCTTTGTTATAATTTATTTCTTCTTTCTGGAGCTGGACGAGCTCTTTGTCCTTGTTCTTCTTGAGCTCTTTGATCTGGCCAATGGCGGATTCGTAGTTGTCTGAGCCGAAAATTGTGTCAAAACGTAATTTAAGATCTTTATCATTCAATTCGATCGGCCAACATTGGTCTGTCTGCTGGCAGAAGATGACATTCTCAAGGATGGCCTTAGGAATGCCAAGTAAGCGTGGTATTTGTTGTTCGACTGTGTCTGGTTTTGAATAAACTTCTTTTTGGTGCTCGTCAAGGATTTTTGACTCTTGTGTCTTCAGTTTGGACTTCTTTCCGGACTTGGAAATCTTAGTCTTGCGTACAATTTCGTATATCTTGCCATCTACTGCTTGGAATTTTAATCTGCATTCAGCCATGTAGTCTTTCTTGCCAAGAACATTGATATCGTAGAAGAATCCAATACCTGCAGACTTCTTACGACATAATCCTGTCAATGCGTATTGTAATGACTCAAATATTGTTGTTTTTCCAGATCCATTTGGACCTGTGATTAAAATAATATTATTATCGAAATTAATGGTCTGTTTGTATTCTTCTTTAGGTTCTGGATTGAATAACCTGATACCTTTTATTGTTAAACTTATTAACTTCGACATAAAATTTGTCACTTTTATTCGGAGGGAAGTTCCCTCTCAATTTCATTAATATCATCCCAAAACAATGGCATATTTAAAACTACATGGATAAAACTGCCTTAAATATTATCAATTTGTTCAGATTTGTAAGCAAAATTAATGAATTCAATTTAAAAAATAATGATTTTTGATATTTTATTTTATGAAATGGTGATTATTTCCATAGTATATCTATTTAATCATATTTTTGATAATTCTAAATTGTTTCGAATAAATTTTGAAACGTACGCAAAAATTTATTAGGATGAGTTCCGAGCCTCAAAAACAGGTTCGAGACGTCCACTTTGGTAGTCCTAAGCAAATAGTATTTGATAATGATGGAATGAATATATATTCGCTTGGATCTAGCGATGGCTCGATTTTTAAGATGATTAAAGACGAGTTTTCATCAGATCCAATGCAAATACTCGAGTCACAAGTTAAAGATCAAATAACAGCAATGCTTTTTATGACAGATGAAAACAATTTATTAATCGCAGTGAAAAATAAATTAAAATTAGCGAAAAACTTACCAACAATAAGTGGTGTTTCCGATATTTATACAGAAGATGATGCGGATATTATAGGTATTGTTCAAGATCCACAAACAGGACACATATTCGTTAATACTGAGACAAGAATTACAGTCTTACAAAAGAGTGGCAAGAAGATTCTTACACTATGTGATGGCCTCGATCCTATTTCATGGGTAGGAATAGGCCCTGTCTGTCATTCTATTGCTGTAGCAACATCATCAGGTTTATTTGTATATTCTGGTGAAAATTCAACAGAACCACAGATCAAAAGATTAGAAAAAGATACTCCTCAACCTGTTTTTTCGCCGTCATCCGAATTATTAATCGCAAATCCACTTCGCAGCGGTGTTGTCAATATCTACAACCTTACGGAACAAACAGAATCTGCAGTTATTATTACAAAACACTCTACACCAATATCTCATATCACAATTTCTAAATCTTCTTCAATAATTTCTGCAGATCGCGAAGGAAACATTTACATATCAAAATACGATAAAAAAGTACTTAAATTCGGAGCAATATCTCCTCCTCCGCAGCCAATTGCTGTTGATGTCGTTTTGAATTACGGATCATTTGCAATTACATGTTTATCTGCCAGTGGCGGCTCAGTTATATGTGGCGAAGAAGATGGAAAAGAGATATTATGGCATAATGTCATTCCCGGTGAATTTTCCAAGCCAAAACAAATTATATCAGAATCTTCCAAGAAATCTGCACCGAAACAGAAGAATACTGTTCAAAAGAAGGTCGATATCATGGAAGCCCTCAAGAAACCAATTGATCCCTCCAAATTGGCCAAGAAACAAAAAGAAGATTTCTCATTATCCGAAAGTGATGACGAAGAAAGGCCAAAAAAGGCACGTCCTCCTCCTCCCAAGCCCAAACCAAAGCCCAAGAAGCAATCGAAACCAAAGAAAAAGAATGATGACGAATACAGCGAAGATTTCGAAGAAGAAGAAGGTTTGGAACCATTAATTAACGATAAAAGTGATAATTTAGAAGAAGAAGAGAAAAACGAAGATGTTCCAAATGTAGAAGATAACGGACCAGTTATTACAGCTGCTGATTTCCTTGAAGAAGAGAGCGAAACGTCAAGTGGTCACGAACTAGATGAAGTTGATGAAAACGGAAACATCATTGAAAAGCCTGACAAAATTGAAGAAGAATTAGATGATTTCGAAGACAACAAAAACGAGGACGAAGTCAGTGATTCAACAGACACATCATCAGGTGATGAACTCGAGAACATTTTTGGTAAAACAACATTACAATTTATGCCAAATAATTGTTCTCATTTCAGTGCAAACAGAAGATATATGTCATGGAATCTTTCATCAGCTGTTTATTTGCGTGTTCAATCAGACAGCGCTGAAGAATTCATTGATGTACATCCAATAGGTGATTCCCAATTCCAAGAGATGCACATGACAAATATCCATAAATTCACAATGGCTACATGTGATAAATATGGTTTCATGGGTGCTTCTCTTCATACTTTGGAATACAGACCACATAATCCATGGTCACAAGATGCGATCACTTCACTTGATGTTAATAGAGAAGAAATCAGGTTGATAGCTATTGGAAAAGAATGGTTTAGTATCGGTACTGATTCTAATTCTGTTACTATCTTTAAGTCTTCCGGCTTGGAGATGGGAACATTCTCTTATCCACATCAAATCATTACAATGGTCGGCCATGAAAATTTACTTTTAATTGTTCATGGATCAGATTTATTGTATGAATTCATCGATGTTGATGAGAGAAAGACAATAGCAAGTGGTGAAATACCTGGTGATCAACCACTTAAATGGATTGGCTTCTCTGAAGAAGGTTCTCCAATGATTTTAGATGGAAGTTTCGTTGTTCATCTTATGACATCTGATTTCAGTAATTCTTGGGTTCCGATTTCGAATTTGTCAAAATTGTTTGATGACAATATTGGTTCATTTTGGGTTGTAGGAGCTTCTGAAAAGAAAATCCTTGTTTGTCCACTGAGACATTCAAAGACTCCTCCAACATCACGTGTTCCTCACTTGAGAGAAATCGATTTCACTCCTTTGACAATCGGAAATCAATCATCAATGGCTTATCTCCTCGCGAAGATTGATTCTCACACTCCCCAAGTTGACAGAGAAATGAATGCTGACAAGGAATTGATGAAAATGCTGGCGGAATCATTGAAAGAAGGAAAAGAAGAAATGGCTTATGATTTAATCAACGGAATGGTAACAACGAAAGCAAGGAATATCGCTATAGCATATGCAGATCAACTTGGAAAAACAGAATTAGTTGATAGATTAACAGGAGAATCATCAATTAAAGTTCCTAAGAAGAAATCAAAGAAACAAAGAGAGGAAGATAAAGAAACGAAAGAACATATGAGAAAATTCATCGAAGCATCATTGGATAAAGAAAAGGTTTATGTTAGAAAAGATTCTAGGATTGTTAAAAACTCTGTTGAAGTACAACAACCTTCTTCTTTCACTCAACAATTGGCATCAATCAAATCAACAACATCCTCAAGGAAATCATTAAAGAATTTCTTGAATCCTCCACCAGCTAAAGGTCCTGTGAAGAAGAAAACAAACACAGCCCCTAGAAAGAAAAAAGATACAAAAGTGGAAGATGTCAAAAAATTGGTTGAAGAAAACTAATTAGATTATATTATTTTTATTGTTAATTATATATTAATATTTTCTTTGAAAGTAAATACATTTTCATATACATATGATTTTAATTAATTCTTCAAAAAAATGATCGGTAAGTCTCAATCCCTGGTATACTTTAATTTCAAATATTTACGACTTTTAGCTGAGAATTGTTTCCAATAAACAATCAGGATATAGAAATGAATAATTATGTCAATAAAAGGCGATCATTTAATCATATAATTCGCAATGAATCATTCTCAATATAATTATAGACATAGTTTTCAGTTTTTCTAATGCATGTATGCGTACCACCTACTATGAAACTCAGATACATGGAATCACCGATATTTATCGAGGAATTTTGCAGAAGTAATTCTACTCCAAAAAAATATAGATCTTAGTTTTTTCTATATGATTTTTGGAATTGAAATCTGATATAGATATTAGATCCATATATTTAATTAAGAAGATGAATATTACCTATAATTTGGCAAAATCTAATTGAGAATATGTATTTGATAAAATATATGTGAACAATATTTACATATTATGTATGACTGAGCCTAAGTGATTTGCCATAATGAACTAATAGCTAAACTACTCATATCCGGAGTGGAATTATTTCTTATTTATCAAATTTACATTTTTATCAGAAAGAAAAAGCGAAAAGATATCAGCATGCAAGCTGATTGACGATACAAACAGTTTGGTCGGAGAACCCCTTTAAAAAGACTAGGATTTGATTTGATTTGAAATTTAATAATTAAATCTTCACACAACTGATGTAAGTCAACATTAAAATTCTTGTCATGTTCATTGAAACCTCAAATGTAATGATTTCCTTCCCGATTACTTGAATAATTTTGTCTGAATATTACTTTATGGATTAAAATTCTATTTCCTTCGACTTTTCTATTGTTTTTGAATCATTTAATTCATATGAACTTAAATAAAGTTAATAAATTATTTCCGAAATCTTAGTAGTAGGATATGACGGATTTAGTGACTTTTTTTGTTACATCTATATATAGACGATGCATTAAAATATATTTATTTATAAATCATTTAAAAAATTAACATTAATTTTAAAATAATTTATTTTTTTATCTTTTATAAAAGAAGCTATATATAGATGATGTCAGATATTCCGCGATTAATTAAACATTGTTTAAATCCTGAATGGGTTAAACTTCAATTTAAAAATGAAGATTGTGAATTATTAAATGAATATGAAAGCCAAAATAAGCTAATGAGGTATAAATATAATGATAAAGAATATTTAATTTCATGGAATCAATGGAGTCATAATCAAAGACCTCATAAACGAGAAGAAGAAATTGAAAATAATGAAATGGAAATCATTGATGACATTAAAGAGGATGGAATTCCTAAATTTTGTAGAAAAACCTTTAGAACTAAGTTAGGAGCATATAAACGTAGAGTATTAAATCCTGAATATCTTAAACATCAATTTAAAAAGGAAGACTGTGAATTATTAAACGCTAATGAATATGAAAATGCTAAATCAAAACTGAGATATAAATATATTGGAAGTGATGAAAGGTGTAAAGATAAAGATAAAGTTTATTCAGTTTCATATAATAACTGGCACACGTTAGGGATAAGAAAACATTTAGGAGATTATGGGAAATGTTCTGAATTCTTTAAATCTAGTATATACGAGAGAGTAAAAGAAATTAGAAATAATTATTTTCATGAATAAAAAATAAACTTTAAAAATTCATGTCTTATATTTTTGAATAATTTATTTTTTTAATTCGTAAGAAAAAAAAAAAAAAAAAAAGGTAGTGGGGCCTCCAGGCACTTCGTGCCCTCTAGCCCCGAAGATGTTTAGTATAATTGAAGTATAAAATGAGTTTTTTTTGGGTGAAGGGGGCTTCCCAGGCACTTCGTGCCTTCTAGCCCTAAAAATTTTTGAAAGTCGTTGTCGTTGACTTTTCGGTAGAGGACTCAAAATAGTATAACTATGTCCGGACAAGTAAGGGTCTATCGTCGCTACAGTAAAGTTACGGGCGTTCCAAGGAAGTATACTTTGAGAGACTCTTTAGAAACTTTAGAATGAGATAGGACGGTTATTTTACAAAACTGACAAGACTTGACCGAGTAGTTTTCATGTTTTGTCAGTTTTCTGTCACTTTTCAGGTAAAAACATTTTTATTATATATATAAAATGAATTTTACAAAACCACCGTTACCCTTCTTTGGAAATAAGAGTAGATGTAAAGATATTCTATTGAGAGAACTTAAGAAACTATCGAATGGTCTAACATTTGTAGATTTGTTCGGTGGAAGTTTCTATATATCCCATCTGTGCCATACCGTATTCCCAGACTCAAAGATTATATGCAATGACTTCGACAACTATATGAACCGTCTCAAACATATACCAGACACTAACAAAATATTGAAAGAGTTAAAAGAAAAGATACCTATAGGTAAGATGGAACGTATACCATTAGATAAGAAAAATATTGTCAGAGAGGTTTTGAAAAAAGTAGAATATATAGACTGGGATAGTATATCTGCTAGACTATTATATAGTGGTTCTATAAGAGTTCATGACATTGAAACACTTATGTCAAACGTTTTATATCTTAACTATACAAAGGTTTTCAAAGAGGACATAGAAAAATATATTGAGGGTATAGAGTTTGTGAGATGTCATTGGACAGAGTTGTATGAAAAATATAAAGACAAGGAAAATGTTTTCTTTATAGTGGACCCGCCGTTCTATAACACATGGGATTTTCAATACCAAGTAGACTGGACTTTGAGAGACTCTTTAGAAACTTTAGACGTTTTACATAACCATCCATGCTTTTACTTTACATCCGATAAAAGTGGTTTGGAAACCGTTATGAGATGGTTAGAGGACATACATGACTATGAGTTTAGATATGACAAGATAGAATATGAGAGAGGTCCTATAAACCGGAAAAAGTGTCACAACAAAGAAATTTTATTGGTAGGTAAATGTGGTTTGAAATAGGACTACTTGTTTTAGGTTTTTTCCATTGTGTCATCTATTTCTTTGACGTGGCAGAAAAGTACAGAGAATATGAAGATGAACCAATGCCTGCAAATGTTCAGTATATGTACTCGTAAGAGATATTTTTATCTAATATTAAATGGACGCACAGAACTTAGCGAATGCACAGCAACCTGGACAACCAAACCCAGAGAATATTCCAAATGAAGTTAGAATACAAACTGTAATGGCAAACTATGGTCAAGTGCCAACAGATGTACAAATGCAAACTGCCATGTCAAATGACGCTGCGTTAGGTTTGCCACCATGGTATGCAAATATGAGATGGAAAGAGTTTTATACAAACCCTGAAGTGGGATATAAACAACTCTATGCAGATGACGCGAACACAGGAGTTGACCCAGAGTATGTTTTCTACCAGAGGAGAAATAGAATGTATGAGCTCCAGTTAAAGAATGCTATGGAACTCAACAGGAAACGTAAGAGACTAGGCGGACATTAGATTTTTACATATAGTAAAATGGGTTTCTTCAGTAGTATTGGAAACTTCTTCAGAAGAGTTGGAAGAGGTATATGGAATGGAATAAAATCTGTCGGAAGAGGAATTTGGAACGTGTCAAAAATATTGGTAAAAGAGTAGGTCAGTTTGTTGGTATTATACCTAAAGACCCTGAACCAGAAGAACAAGCTCCTGTTATACAACAGCCTGAACCTGCACCACAGTCTAGTTGGCAACCAAATCCAACACCTCAACCGTATTAAAAAATTATATTTTTACCGTTCGATAGTAGTTGTATATGAAACTAAGTTCTAAGTAAAACGCATGGTATAATGGAATTATTCTCTTTCTTCCATCTGTAGTAAACCATACTTGAAAGTCTGAAATACTTCCACTTGGTGGTTCATATAGCTTTGTAGGTTTTTCGTAAAAGTCATTTGCCAAGCATAAAAAAGAGTTTTGTGCACCAGAAAATGAAGCATGAACTATAATAGCATCTGAGTCGAAAACATTTTCATATGTTCCATTAGGGTTTTCGACTTCATAAAAGTCCGGGTGTACTGGATATTCTGCAGGCTGATTTAACATCCTCAAAAATCTATACCATGCCAAGTTGTTATATTTTGTAGAAATATAAACGTTTTCTCCAAGGTCTTCTATTCTGTTGATTTTAACAGTTGCATTTTTCCTGTCATAAACAATATCGAGATGGTACTCTCCTTCGTCAATGTTGTACTGTTTTGCATATTCGAGATAGATATCGTTTATTTTTTCTTGAAAAGCTTGAAGAGTTGTTTCTAAGTTTACAAGCAAACTAACTTGTAAAAGTTTTCCCTGTTCAAATTTCTCATACGTACGTTTTTCTTTGTTATAGTATCGAACTACAAAACCGACCGTAAATGGGAAACCATGTATGGCTTCTGAAATGAACTTCATTCTACGAAAGCCAATAGCTTTTGTGACGGATGGGTCTCTTAGCCATCTTAACGGGTAGTCAAAACGATAGCCTTCATGCTTTACGGTCTCTGTCTCAAACTTTTGACCGACATTCGTAAAAAGTTCATCTAATGGTTTAGTTGTAGCAACTCTAGAAGTTTCCTTTTCTATTGGAAGCATATTTTATCTAGAATAAAAATGTCAAATGAAACAGCGTCTATGAGAGAAATACAACACAACCGACAACTCATTATACAAGCTCTAAATAAGAACACAACAAACTTTTCAAACTATTCTAAGATATCTGAGTCATTGAAAGAAGGAAGCTTAAAACTGACATTAAACCCAATGACAGATGAGTTTCTGTTTCAAGACAACAAGAACCATACTGTTTGTATAAATCCAACAAAAGGAACCTTAAACGAGAAACCTATAAAAGAACTTCTTTTGAAAGCAGATGTTGACAACAAAGCTGACAAAGAGTATGTCATTGAAAAAGTTCAAGAAGAACATGACAGAGCAGATGCAACATATGCAACGAAAGAGGATGTTGAAAAGAAAGCAGATAAAACATATGTTGACGATGAGTTAGCATGTGTGGCTAGTGCGTTAGTGAAGAAGGCAGAAGTAGTATATGTGGATGAAAAAGACAATGAAATTAAAGAAAGGGTTGAATGGTATAATGAACGGACATCAAAGATTTTAAAAGCTAAAGCCGATACAGGATGGGTTTCAGGATGTTTAGACCTTAAAGCCGACAAGAACCATACACATACCATTGCAAATATTACAAACTTACAAGAAACCTTAAACAGGAAAAGTGCCGTTGGACATACACATACCATTGCAAATATTACAAACTTACAAGAAACCTTAAACAGGAAAAGTGACGTTGGACATACACATACAAGTTTTACAACTTTTACAGCAGACGACATAGTATTGAACTTTGACCTTGGTTCAAGTGCACCTTCAGAGAATCCGAGTACAAGCGTAAAAGATACTCTTAACAATTTAGTTAACAGTTGCAGGAATATCGAAGAGCATGCCAGAAACTTTGAAGCATATGAACTACCAACAATGTTAGATAAGAAAGCAGACAAAACAGAGCTTCAAACATTAAAGACAGAAATACTTCAAACCATTTACCCGGTTGGTTCTATTTATACGTCAATGAACTCTACCAGACCAGAAGTAGTACTTGGTTTTGGAACTTGGACTCAAATAGTCGACAGGTTTTTGTATTGTGCAAACTCTTCAAAGGAAACAGGTGGAAGTAAAACGATTTCAGGTGAAAATTTACCTGCACACAGTCACTACATAGATTTAAGTACATCTCAAGCAGGTTGGCATAAGCATAGATATTGGGATTGGTCAGCAATGACAAAAGGTAAAGGATATGATGTTAAAGACAACGTTAAGTTTGCTATAGATTGTTACTGGAGTAACACTGAGGGAGGAGGAAACCATATACATCGCGTTTCAGGGTATACGCAAACAACGGGACAAAGTAAAGACTACATGCCACCTTACATGACAGTTTACGCATGGTATAGAAATGCTTAGTCGTCATGTTCCACTTCTTTAGCATATTCGTCTGGAGTTGTCTTATATTTGTTAGGAACTGTCTTTGAAAGTATACCACCTTGAACTTTGACAAGTTTGAAACGAGGTCTGACAATAGTCGTTTTATCTTCTGCTTGCAGTCTGTACATTTTGCCATGTTTGCCTAAAACTTCATAATATTCTCTTGTATACTTTCTTCTATTTTTACGAACACGAATGTGAGTACCTGTCGGGTACTTGTTGTTGTCATAGTCAATAGTATTTTCATATGGGTCGCGTTTAGGTATTTCTATTTTTACTTTGTCACCTTTCTGAAGTTTGAAGCCCGGCATTCTTTCTTGTTTGTCTCTTTTGACTAAATTATTAAATATATAGTCTTTCTCTAAGTCAGGGTTGTTTTTCATTTCTTCGGGGGAATGGTTTCCCAAACCTTTTTGTTTACGGCTATTGTAAATATTTAAAACTTGTCTCATCTTTGCCATGGAGAAGTGTCTATATTTGTCGTCATATGACATTTCATTTGCTTCACCACCTTGTGGTTGGTTTAAGTCTCTTAACATTTTTATACAACCGTCAATGACACCAAGAGCAGAATGGTTTTGGTCGACAATGAAATATGGTTTACATTTTTTGAACGCAGATAGTTTTTAATATCGTCTGATTTGAAAGAACTTTCACAGTCAGATGTCAGTTTTTGTTGGATGGTATTTGTCAACGAATATTGTCAAAGCAGTTTTCACATCTAAAATATTTTTGGACTGTAATGGTATGGCTTCACAGTATCTTGTGTTTTGACCGACAAATATTAGCCAGTATGGTGGTCCATCTTCTCTATACCTCGGAATGTTTTCCAAGATATCCATAAACCAAGCATTGGTGTTGAACTAAAGATTTTACCATGAGTGCTTTCTTTTGTCGCTTTAGAAACATAGGGGTCCTTGTTTGGATTCGTCATTTTTTTAACCCATAAGAAATGGGTTTATTTGGCGCATTAGCAGGAGTCGCATCTAGATTTTTACCCGCAGTGGGAACAATAGCCAGAGGTGTATTTGGAGTTGGAAGGAAGATTTTGAGTACATTAGGTATACTTAAAGAGAAAGCACAACCTATTATACAAACTGTACAGAAAGTTGGGATGTAGCACGAGATGCAGCAAATCTTATTCCAAATCCTGAAACAAGAGGAAAAGTTCAAGGATGGATGGACAATGTAGGAAGACAAGCAGGAAACTACTATAACAAAGCAAATGACTACTATAACCAAGCAGGACACTATATGGACCAAGGTGAAAGATTCTTTAACAGAGGATATAACCATGCACAACAGTGGGTAAACAATAACCAACCTCAACCGCCTCAAAGGGGAATGTAAATTTTTTTACTGAGATGAAATGAACAATACAGCATTGAGACAAATGGGCTCAAGATGGCTTTGTCGGCTTCCAGCAGTTACACCACCACGTGTTTGTCAAGTTCTTCCTATACCTCAGGAAGTTTTAGACCGACTTAAAAAACAACAACAACCAGTTGAAAACAAACCAAACTAAAATTTTTTACTGAGATGAAATGACCGAAGAAGTTGAAACGGTAGATTTGACACCACAAACAAAAAGTTCAGAACCATTGTCAAAACCTGTCAAAGAACTTACAGATGAAGAGAAAAATTCAATAATAGAAAGTGTGAGGTCTGGAAATACAAACCCTAACTACAAAGTCACTTTTCATAGAAATGGAACGGCTAGTATCTCAAAAAAGAAACAGACTCTCACAAATAAAATATTGAAGTCTGAAGGAGTTTATGAGACAACAGATGGAAAAGTTTACTTCACCGACCAACAGTTCATTATAGAACATCTCATTGACTTAGAGTCGAAATATTCTACACTTTACAACAAACACAAAAAGTTGAAAGGAAAACAAAAACAAATGGCATATGATATTTATGAAGATGTTGACGACACAACTGTTCCTGCAAGTGAGCTAAAGTCAGCAGAACCGAAAAGTGACGAAAAACCGATAGAAGAAGAAAAACCAAAAACTGAAGATAAACCAAAACCAAAGTTTGGTTTGGAGACTAAACCAAGTCAACCTTCATTAGCTGGTATGGGTTGGCGTCAAAGACTTATGGTAGCGGGCGGTTATGTTAAGTAAAGGAAAAAAACATTTTTTTATTTTATTTGAAATGTACGCTGAGTTTGTTGGAGAAGACCGTTGGGAAACTTGTTTGTTAGATGAGAAATATGAAATGGCATACCATTTAAAACAAAACATTTTTTCAAAAAAATATTTTTTTATTTTATTTGAAATGTACGCTGAGTTTGTTGGAGAAGACCGTTGGGAAACTTGTTTGTTAGATGAGAAATATGAAATTCACTGTTGTGAGTCATTTGAAGTCAGAAACAAAAAGACAAAAAGAGTTTTAAGCGAATGTGAGCGAAATGACGGATATGCTACTATGAGGATGGGTGGAAAAAACTATTTTAAACATATTGTCATTGCAACTCATTTTATACCGAACCCTAACAATTTACCTTTTGTAGACCATATAAACCATATAAGAAACGACAATAGACTTGAAAACTTGCGTTGGGTCACTCGTTCTGAAAACAATAAGAACAAAGGCAAATTTGGAGATATTGTATTCGAATTTGTCGACGAACTAGAAGATGAAACAATTGAAATTACAGACTATGGTAAGCATACGTTTGAGTTTTACTACTATAGCGAAGAACAAGACTCTTTCTACTTTTATACCGGCGTAAACTATAGGAAATTACAAGTATATTTTACTAAGGCGGGCTATGCTCATGTAAACGCTAGAGATACAGATGGAAAATGCGTTCGAATACTTCTTAACAAATTCAAGAAGCTATATGGCATACCATTTTAAAACAGTATATTTTTTTATTTTTATAAAAATGCCCCCATATAGAATGGATAGAAAATCTGCTAGAATAAAAGCAGAGTTAGAAAGATATGGCTGGAGAGTTTCGAAGAATTTTAAATATAGGAAGGGAAGACCCATAAAAGTCTATGACAAATTGTCTGGTCTTCGCTACGAAATGGACTTAAAAACAGCACGCGCCAATTATCCAAACAGACTAGAGAGGTTAGAAGAAGAGCGTCTTATGAACATGCCTTTCGATGTTAGTGAGCCTCAAGTTGAAGGACACGACGGTTTTGCCAGATTCTACTGGAAACATGACGAACAATTGTATCCTTTGAGAAGGAAAAAAGGAAAAGGTGAAGACGCACATGCTCCCATGGAAAGAACAAGATATGCATATGAAAAGTATCGTGAAGTTAGAAGTAAAATTACATCTGGTCGAACCTTTACAGTAAACTTTGACGAAGGAAAGAACAAAGAAGGCTTCATGGGTGTACTTGCTGCCATACAAGACGGAAATAAGAAAGGACACAATCTCAGACTAACCGTAACAGATTTAGATGGCCATATTTACTATGCACATGGCAATGTCACAACAGCCGCACAACTTCTTGACGCTTTCAAGACTACAAAGAGAGAACAAATGTTTGACTCCGACTCAGATATTTTGAATGCGATTGAAGGGATTGCAAGCGTGAAGTTCGAATGGTATCAACCTAACCCTCAAGCAGTCAGACAACATGCTGGATACTTCCCGTTCATAAACAAGTCTGACATTGACTTGACAAGGTATGGAATTTACAATTCACTTGAAACAATTGTCAATGAACCTTGTATTCTTACATGTCTCAGGAACTCAGGTCTTGTTACAGATGAGAAGATGAAGTATCTTGAGTCATGTGTGAAGACAAGGTACATTCTTAGAGGTCAATTGGCAAAAGTTGCACCGTTGGCAAATGTCAATATCCGAGTTAACATTCCGACTGAGAAAGGTTCTTCACATGACGACTATGTTGTTGACAAAGACTTACCATGGTTGAAGATTGTACTTGTCCACAACCACTTCATGTTGAACGAAAGTCTTACAAACCCATTGTTCGGAAGAGGTAAGTGCAACATTGTCAGAGCTGTTAACATTCTTTTCGAGAAAGGTTTGTTGGAACCAATTCCAGATGACAAGCTGACAGAAACTTTTGTACCAAAAGACGAAACAAACTTTTCATTGTTGGTAAGACCAAAAGTTGTTCCAGACAAAGTTCTAGCACAAAAGAAGTACACAGTTCCAAAAGGAGTTGGATTGTTCGGATACCAACCTGAACCAGAAGAACTTCCAATGAGGTTGCAAGAACTTCAAGATGCTATAAACAAACTTCCATTGAGACATCCAATCGACGTCAAATTGTATTGGAGAGCATCAGAGTTAGGTCAGAAGGTTTTATATGAAACAGGTTGCTTTGACGATGTTTATGAGATAACAGGAGAAGTTTCTCAGAAGATAAGAGACTCGCTTGAATTTCCAAAAACTGGACCGATTGGATGCAACAAGTTCGACTCATATGAAAAGATATACTATGTCGACCTTAACGCTGCGTACATGAAGTTTGTCCAATATATTCCGACTGGAATTCCAAACGAAGATGGTGAGTTCCCGGGAAGGAACTATACAGTTGGAAAGGTCATACAACAACTGTATGATATTAGGAAAGCTTCAAACCCCAAGCTTGCAATGACACTCAAATTGCTTATGAATTCGACATGGGGATATTCCATTAAAAAACCTCAAAAGATGAAGAGTAAACACTATGAGAAGGTCGACAACTTTGTTGAAAGGTTTTCTCCTTTTGTTTTGAAGTACGAGTTCACCGAAGGTCAAAGTGGCTTAGTAACCACATTAAAACCTATTGTCGAACATTGGTCTTACCCTCAGTTCGCAAAAGCAGTCCTTGACAACTACAACAAATTCTTCTCCGAGGTCAAATCCAAAGTTGTGGTATACTACGAGAACATCGACGCACTCATGACGAACGAAGAAGGATACAACAAACTCATTGAAATGGGAATGGTCGGTGAAAAGATGGGCTGTTTTAAGGTAGATAAGGTATTTTCCGAAGTTCATGTAATATCAAAAAGGAAATATTGGGGTATACTTGAAGACGGCACAGAAATAAAACATTGCATGAAATAAAAACATTGCATGAAATAAAACGTTTTTAAAACCATATATTTTTACATATATGAAATGCTTCAGGTTGAAAAACAAAGAACAAAAGTAGCAGATACAAAACCGTTAGACTATATCTTCACAAATGCCGGTAGGACTATATCAGATGAAGAAATTTCATCCGGGGCTTACAGGTTTGACTATCCAATTCGTTGGCTTCAAAGTCCTTCAGATGCAAAGGCAATAGGATTTAGAAGAGTTTTGTTTTCAAATAGAACGAACGCCTTCATGTTCGCAGTATATTTTCATGGTCAGTATAAAGGTTCTGATGGTCTAATAGAAAAATTTGACGAAATGAAAATCTTTACAATTCGTTCAGACGAAAGTCTTGAGAAAACTCTAAATGACTTTCAAACTCAAATAAACAAATACTACTGGGAATTTCAAGAAAAATACGACTCTTTACTAAATGGAACATACTATCTGAAACTAGAATATGACAAGATGAACTCCACCGTTTCATTTCAAAAGATTGAAATTAACCCTCCAAGAGATACAGAGTTTTTATATTGGGGAGTAGACAAACGTTCTTGGGCACAATTTCTTCGGTTACTAAACCAGAACGAACCATTACCACCAGATGGTCCATTTAAATTTATACTTCCACCAGCAGATTTGACAGTTTATAGAAACGTGTTTGACCCTCAAAATGTCATGTGTCATGCAAGTTTCAGTTCAAGCAACAACAGTTTTCTTTGTATTGGTAAGGACTTTTATGACTTTGCTTCTAAATTCTACGAACCACCTAGTAACAGTTTCTCTGACTTTCAAGTTTGGTTCACAACAAACAGTGTGCAGCATATTATTCCATTGTACTATGACTTTTATCTCGAATTGTCTTTCATATACAACTACGGAAAAGTGCTGAAAAAGTATTGAAAAATGAGTTTTGGTTAGATGGTTTTTAGGTGTGCCTATGTGCCTATGTGCCTCGGTCATTTTAACTTCTTTTAAAAAGTGTGACAACAAGACATTTTGACAACAGTCCAGGAAATAAACTTCATCGTATATGTTTTGAAGAACTGAAGTGTGCCTATGTGCCCATGTGTGCCTATGTGCCTATGTGCCTCGGTCATTTTAACTTCTTTTAAAAAGTGTGACAACACGACATTTTGACAACATCGTAGAAAACACGCAAAACTCTTGAATTTTGTATAAAAAGCAACCGTTGAATTTTGTGACGGTTGGTATATTCTTCACAAAATGCTTGTTTTGAGGTCGAGCCAAAAGTGGCTCCACCGTAGAAAACACACAAAACTCATGAATTTCCTTAAGATAAAAAATATATTTTAGTTTTTTTTTAAAAAAATATTTTTTTATTTTTATTGTAAGAACATGTTAGCAACAACAGCACCAAACTCTTTAGTCATGAACCCAACTTCAATGTTAGTAGAAATGAAAAGCTTCATTCCTTCTTCATATACTTTCGAAACAGAAATCCAGAAGATAAAGCAGGAACTTCTCCAAGGAGATTTAGACTGCACTGCAAAAGATGAAACAAATGAACAGTATCTTTATGAAATGCAGGACCTGGTGGAACATCTACCTAAACTTCCTGAAATACAACAACAAAAGCTCACTATTCAAGAATTCGATGAAATAGAAGTCAAAGCAACCGACTCAGTTGAAATTAAGAAGTTCATACGTAATGTAAACTATGAGTTTCTTGGATTTCATTGCAACCACAAAGACTGCGATATGGTATATTTCATGGACATATATAAATCTGAGGAGTTTAAGACCTACGACAACTTTGTTTCGTTAGTTGCTGAGTGTGTCTTGCAGATAAGAGGTGAGGATAGAAGAGGTAAGGTATGGAACCAACAAATAAAACCAGCAGCCTTTGAGTTAAAGAAAACCATTTACGCCTTGGTCATACTTGCAGGTAAGGTTTCAGAATATAACGCTAAAATGAACCCACAATGTTCAAAATGTAAAGCAGCAACAAGGAAATATAACTACTCCGTCAAAGAGATAGAACGTATGAGAAAAGACTATGCTGACTTAAAGAAAGAAGTAGAGAAACCAGCAGAAGATAAAATGGACATGTTGACATTTCTGAACAAAAACTATCCAACAGCTGACGATTTCCTTCTATCTGACGTCAAGAAGAAATATAAAGAAACATTCGGCATTGTTAAAAAATTCGATGTACTAAAAGAAGAAATAGAAGCCACAAAACTGTTTAAAGTCATGAACCATCACAACATATACCATGTAAAACGCTTGTGAAACTTTATGGTAGAAATCTATTTTTGTCTGATTTACGCTCATTAACGATGAAATCATGACAAAACATATACGAAGAAGTCTATTTCCTGTGTTGTTGTCAAAATGTCGTGTTGTCAGTAATTTTAAGAGAAGTTCATTTGACCTGGTGACCTGGTGACCTGGTGACCTGGTTCCACCTAAAATATATTTTTGCTGGAAAAATGACCAAATTTCATGATATAACTGTATTTTTTTGACGAAGTGAACTTTAACACTTCGTCAAAAAAATCCCTGAAATCGTGAAAAAAACTCATGAAAATCGTGAAATTTCTCTAGACCGACTTTTTTCGGTCTTGCATAAAACTCATGAAAATCGTGAAAAAATGACCAAAAATCATGATATAACTGTATTTTTTTTACGAAGTGAACTTTAACACTTCGTAAAAAAATCCCTGAAATCGTGAAAAAAACTCATGAAAATCGTGAAAAATTGCGACCCCGACTTTTACAGGGGTCACCTAAAACACATGAAAATCGTAAAAAAACTCTATGAAATCATGAATTTCCTCAAGATAGAAAAAATAAAATAACGCTAGTTTTTTTAAAATATTTTTTTTATTTTGTATGTAAGAACAGGAAATGACAAACACTGAGTTTGAAACAGTTAAAAAGATAGACAATGAGACCAAAGTGGTTAGAATTGGTGATTTAAACGTAAGATACTCAAATAAATACAAAAAATATTCTTTGTCAGACATTTTAACACTATCTGAAAAGAAAACATCCCACGACTGGGTTAGAAATGCTTCTAGTCAGAAAATTTTGACAAGAAATCCTGAGCTTTTGATATCGGTAAGATTTCATGGAACTACAGCATATCTTATAGACAAAAGTCTTATACCGATAGTTTTGTTATGGTTAGACCCAGTTGTTGGATATAATTTCATAACATATGGTTCATTCGATACGGAACGTTGCAGTGAAGGCTTACTTTACATCGTTCAGAAACCGAAGGACTTCAATACAAAGAGATATAAGATAGGAAGAACATATAATATAACTCAAAGATATGACAGTACAGTCAATAGAGTCAAGGTTGTGTTTGTTAACGATATGAGAGCTGCTGAAACAGAACTGCTTGAAAAGTTTGAGAAAATGTATGGTGCTCCCATGAAAGGTAAAGAAACGTTTGAAGTAGATGAGATAGATAGTGCTATAAAATTATTTGACGAAGTTGCTGAAAAATACATGTAAAGCGTTTATTTTTGGTCTTTTATACAAGATAGAAAATAACGCTAGTTTTTTATAAAATATTTTTTTTATTTTGTATGTAAAGACAGTAATGTCAACAACAGAGAACACAACAACTGCTATCGTTCATGAAGCCATAAGTGAAGAATATGAGTACATACAGTATAACAAACAGTTACGTCTCATTCGTTCGGTCAAAGACGATATGTACCAAATGCAAAGTATTTTGACAGCATGTTTTGCTCCAGATACTAAACATACAGACGATTGGTTCAAAAACCAAAGCACACAAGAACTTTTGAGCGAAGCACAGCGAGACCGACTTTTTTCGGGGTCGCTTAAAACTCATGAAAATCGTAAAAATTTGCCAAATGGTTTGAGAGGTTGGTATGTACATAGACTATTAGTAAATGCTGTTGCAATGTGGGCTTCGCCTCGTTATGCTTGGTATATTTACAGACTTCTTGACGAAATTCATAGACAAGAACGTGAAGAGATGGAAAAGAAACTTCAAGCAAAAGATGAAGTCATTGAAGCAAAAGACAAAAACATACAGAAAAGAATACCACGTTCGGTACCAAAAGGAAAGGAAAAGAACTATAAGTATATGATTTATACTGAAGAGATGGAAAATGAAGAAGACAGAGATATGGTTATGTTGCATTTAGTCAGAAGAAACAACAAAAGCTTTTACGACCTTGCTAAGATTTACAAATCTGACAGAAATTGGTTCTATCGCGAAAACTTACCGATTTCAATGACCCCAAATGAAGATGTGAAACAAATAGTTCAAGATACGTTACCTCAAACACACTATGATATGAAAGGTTGTACAATTCTTACCTTCAAAGAAGACTTACCGCTACTGAAGGAAAAAATAACAGAGTATTTTGACAACTTCAAACAAGCAGAGTAAATGAACCATTTATTTTTACGCTTGACTTTTTACAATTTGAACTTTGTTTGCGTAGATGTGAATTCTGAAAGAAGTATGAGGGTCTTGTATGACTTTGTACTTCTCCCATAGTTCATGTCTGTCAAACTTACCTGCCATGGACTCTTTCATAAGTTCCATGAAATCGTCTTCGGACAATCCGGGGAAAAGTACAATGTCAGTAAGTATTCTCTTTACATCCTTACTTAAACTCTTGGCTGTCTGTACACAAATGACAACAGAGATGTTAAAGTGTCTGAGCTTCTTAAGAATTCGACACATGTCTTGTTCTCTATTCTTTAACAAAGGATGAGAAGCAAAGTCATCTAAGATAAGAAGACATCTGTGAGGGTAAGTCTTCCAATCGTAAGATTGCAATTTCTTCGAAATGTATTCTATCTCTTTTCTGTTGTTTCTGAAGTGTTTCTTCTCTAATATTCTCTGCATTTCCTCATTTGGGTCTTTAAACTTCGAATTTATATACTCATTTATAGCATTGTACTTCAAAACTCTTCTTTGGTACTTCTTTATCCAATCTAACAACTCAGTATCTTTTATACATACTAGTTTTGACTTTTTTATAATATCTTTGAACGAATTGACGGTTTGGTCAAATTGACCCGAAGTACTACAAATAACAACTAACTCATAGAATGGGTTCTTCTCATCTAGTTCTTGTTGTTGTGCAGCCATTTTAAGATAAGTGAAAGTCTTACCCGACCCAGGTGGTGCAATTAGACCTGTTATACCATTCTGAGCAAATAAGAACTTGTCATGTATGGGTTTTATCTGAGCATTTTCCAACTTCCTCTTGTTCTTGTTTAAAACATTCTCAAGTTTTTTGTCAATGTCAGCAAACTTTTTTTCTAACATATTTTTAGAAAAATTAAAACTTTTATCTTTTAGAAAATGTCTAGCGATTTCGCTATCTATATTCGAGACAAGCTTTTCGACAGCAAAACATCTGTCGACCATAAAATCTTACATAGTGTAAACAAGAAAGGTGAATTTGTTCTAAAGTTCTGTTTCTGGGAATATGACAAGAACCATAAAACATTAAGCAGAGCAGTCTTAAAATTTGTCAATGACAGACTTGTTGACAGAGATGACGCCTCTTGGAGAGATGAAGTCCAACAAAACTTCTTAGAATGCAAAGAAGACACATGCGCTGTTCTTGAAGATGAAATAAGAAAACAGAATAGAAGAGCTATTAAAGGACAAAGAACTTTTACAAAAATATGGTTCTGAGAAGTTTGACAATAACTCCACCAGAAAAAAGAAGAAGAAAAGAAAGAAAGAAAAAGTAGAAGAAGAGAGAAGAACCAGAGCCAGAGAAGAGAAATTTGACATGTAAAAATAAAATTTTATTTTTAGAACATTTCTGGGTCAATGTCAATGTTCTCTTCCTCTTTAGGAGTAAACACTGGCTTAGACTCTAAAATCTTTTTACCCAATTTACCTTGAACTTCTACAACTTTAGACTCATAATATTCATAGTCGTCTGCTTTCTTTGGTTCATAAGGTATAACAAGTTTGTATGCTTTGCCTTCTTTAAGGTTTGAGAACCTTCTGTCAAAACTTTCTTTGACTGTTAACAAACCTTCTATGTCTAAGTCTTCAAATTTCGCACCATTTTTAGTCACAATAGCAAACTTAACTGGTTCGATGTTCCAAACTTTGCTGAATGAAGACTTTTCAAAATGGTAGAAGTAAACATTCAAATATGTGAATGGGTCTAGTTCTTCTTTAAGTCCTGACATGTACTTGTTTACTGAGATGAATTTCGTCATCTTTCTATCGGATAAAAAAAATATTTTTTTTAAAATTTACTCAGAAAAATTTTTCTTTGTATATACACATTCTGTATGTCTAAAAGACTTTTGACATTTGCCAAGAATGTTCGTTTAGACGCTGTCATATAACCATACTCTTGACAATATTGTTTATAACGAATCGTACAATGACCTTTCATCTAAACACTCAAAGTCAGTTTCATCTATGAACAGTTCATATACACTCTTGTTTGCTTCTAACAATGTTTGTCTCTCTTCGGTATGTGGAATTTGTCTTGGATTGAACTTAGAAATATCTAATGTCATGAAATATGAGAACAAGTGTTGTAAAAGTCAGATGTTAAAGTTTCTGCTAAGTCGTCAAAATATTCTGTATCTTGCATATGAGAATCTGACGTTCTGACAACTACATATCTTCTGTCAGAACTTTCTAACTTCATCGGAACAGCATTGTTTGAAACCATGACGAAGTTTGCAACATTTTCACAAACTCTTTGGTCTTTATATTTTCTTTCAACAACTCCAACTTTGTCTGTTATAAGACTCTTCAAAGCATCTGAGTTCAAAACTTTTGTTGTATCTATACTTTGAAGTTCGTTACATACTATAAGTTTCATATTCTCTATTGAAGAGTTAAATTTACCGCAGATGTTTTCTAAGTTTGTCATATTCGGATTCGGAATAGCCCTCTAACAGTTTGCATAAGATATCTGTAAAGAAAGTGTTCTTAACCAGTTCCTTGTTTTCCAATTATGATGAGAGCAGTTTCATTTTTAGCACTTGGATGTTGTAAGATGTTTGCAAACCAACATAAGATATACTCATAAACCTTTTCGTTTCCATTGCATATAATTTCTTTGACATGGTCTAACCAAGCTTCTATAATATTTTCTTTCCATTCTACTTGTTCGTATTTATATCCAGTGAAGATAGAATAGAAGTTTGGAGAAGGTGTATAGAACTTTATACCACGAACTGAAAAATCTTCTAACTTTGACAATAAGATATCCCAAGCATCTAACATCTTCATAACCAACTTGTACGACTTTTATTTTCTTAAGTTTCTGTCTACATTCTTGTTCTGAAACTATTGTCGCTCTTGTTTGTTAAAGACAACATCCCATTCTTTCATGACATAACATTCTGGGGCAGAGTCGACATAAATGACTAAACGTTTCAAATTCTCGACTGCTTTTTTTATAGTCTCTAAATGGACACATATTTCTGAAGGCTTGGAAGTCATAAAAATCTGAAACATCTATTCTGTACATTTTTATAAAAATAAAAAAATATTTTTTTTTATTCTTGACTTTGTTGTTGCATTTGTTCCATTTGTTGCATTTGTTGTTCTTGAGCTATTTGTTGTTGAAGTTGTTCTTGTAGTACAATACTTTCACCAGTTGCATCTTCCAATTCGAAACTTTCTGCCGTCATTGACAAATACATAGGACATAAAGTTTTACAGGAACAAAGTTTGCGTCAACTAAGGTTAAGTTTATGTTGCTAAAGTGTTTGAGTTTACTAAAGCTGAAAACTCTGCATTCGAATGAACAATAGGCAAACCAGCAGAGAAAGTGTTGTTTATACGCATGAGTATTTTTTGGTCATTAGTAGTTTCTGTCGACATTCGAATAACACTTTGAACCTAAGTTTGAAACAATATAATAAAAATAGGTGTACTTAAAGTCAATGGAACAGATAGACCTTGTATGACACCTTTTCCTGTTATAGGAAACTGTTGGTAGTAAAAACCAGATATAAGTTTTGTATTATAGCTCATATTGTTTATAGTAAACTCAGTCGGACATCCCAAACATAATGAAACCTGTCTAGTTGCAGCACATGTTACATCGTCCTTAAAGTATTAAAATAAGTCAACAAAAACCTGTTGGTGGTATATCTGAGTAAGTATCTTCAAAGAAGTATTTTTTACCATTCACAACAACAAAGTCTTCTGGTGTCAAAAGAGCAAAACAGGCTTTAGTCGTCATTGTGTTTAAGGTTAGTTTACAATATCGTCTTGAAGACTTTGTAAGTTTGTTGTTATAGAATTATATGACTCAGGGTTTTTAGTCGTAATAGTATAAACCACTAATGTCTTTCTGCCATTTACTTAGCAACTAAATTTTAATGAAATGTTGTGGTCGTCAAATATTTTTATAACGTCTGGGAAACTATATTTTAAGTTCAACGTCTCACCTCCTTTCATAACGTAATATCTTGTCAATGACATTATATGAAACACCACAGCAAGCAATGTCGGGTTCTATTTCTTTTGATGTTTATATCGTCTGCCTCTGTCAAAAAGTTTTCATAGTTTTCTTTCAAAACTTCATGAGGTGCAATGACATATGATTCACTTTTACAGGGTTGTGTTCGACCAAGTTTAACATTAGACCTAAAGCTTGACAAATCTTCTCCTGAGTTTTAAGTTTGTCTTTAGTTGTTGGTAGTCATTTCGAATATCTGCAACAGAACTTAAGTCTCTGCTAACTTCAGGATATGTTGGTTGTTCTTTTACAGGAACTATTGTTATACCATCTTCGTCTTCGTATGGTTTCCCCACTTCAACATCTCTGTCTTTGACATTGACAACAACACTTTGACTGTTTGTTTGAGTTGGTGAATTTAACTTCACATCTGCCACCGCCATTAAACCTTTTGAAACACTTACGCTTCTATTTTTCGGAAATGACATTTTACTTAGAATAAAAAGATGGACGTATTCGGATATCTCTTTGAATTGAAGCAAAACAAAGTTTACACACACAAACAATACAAATACATTGACAGAATAGTTCTTTATACAAACAATGGAAAATGTTATAGAATAGCAGTCTTTGCTGAACCAAAATATTTTCATAAAGCAAAGAAAGTTGGTATAACCGAAATGGTGAAAGTTCTTGAAGCAGACAAAATATAACAACAAAACTGACCGATATTTCTAAAGGAAAGTTTATAATACAATATTATGTCAAAACTGGCGTACTGTCAATATTTGACGGAGAGAAGTCAGTTCAAGAACAACTTACTGACCTGCTGCCAAAATCTGCTCGATGGAAGCTGTCGTTATGCCAATCTGAGGAGCCCCAGCAGGTTTCATCGAACGAATCTTCAAAAGAGCATCTTCCGTGAAAAGTGCTATTGGTTTTGTAAACTTCTTTGCTTTCAATTCATCTGGACCGTCTCTGTCACCAGTATATTGTATTTGTACAGTACCAACAGTTGAAATACCACCCATAAAGTCTTCTGAGTCAGCAAATGGAATGCCAAGCCAAAAGTTTGAACGGTCTCCATTTGTATATTGAGTTTTTTGACCTCCTGTATGAGTCCATACTTTCACATATGGCATAATAGAACTTTGCATTTCAGGGTTAATGGTTGTTGTGAAGTTGTTGTTAAAGTTCATAGCATCTAATGTCAAGTTGTATGACCTCATATCTTCAACTGTAGAATATTCTTCTCTTGGATAATATTTGCCATCTATGTTTATATGATATTTAATACCAGGGTTGTAGAAACAAGAATAGTCATTTATAGTTCGTCTGAACAGTACAAACATAGTATCTGCATGTTTCATTGCAGTTGTTAAGGCAATATCTGTTCTTGCACCTGGGTCAGCACTTTGGTTTCCAACTTCACCTGCAAAGTCTTTGACAGATATTTGGTGTATAGGGAACATAAGTGGAACTGCAATATATTTGGCAGCTAAAGCATTTGAAATATCTGGGTCCAACATATAAACGGCAAGTCTGCTTTCTATTCTCTTGCATTCAAATTTTTCGCATGTGAACTTAACTGGGTCCCAAGCAGTTCCAGCAGCATTGAAATAATAGTTTACTTCAGTGTTGAAGTTTGAGAAACCAAAGTCTAAGTCAACTTTGTCTTTGCAAAAGTCACAGAACTTGGTCCACCAGTTCCAGTTACAGTAATAGTGAATGGGTCTTGTGTTGGTGCAATGACTAAGTTATTTTTGCTTGGAGTAAGTTCGATAGAAATTTTTCCTGCCCAGTTTGGCAAGTATCTTAAAAACCTGAAGATGAGGAAAGATGACAAAGGAACTCTAAGTTTCAGTTTTACTTTAGTGGCAGCAGTCCATCTGAACCAGAAAGGTTAACATAAACTCCTGGAACGTTAGGGTCAAGTCTTCTTATTTTCTCAATAGTTGCATACTGGTCTGTTTGTTCTCTAGCTTGTGGTTGTACTGAGTTTCTCAAAGCGAACCATTCATAGTTTGCCCATGTTACTGTTTGAACTAAGTCAGAGTTAGAATATATCTTATATCCCATGAAAACTTCTGGAGCATATTGGTATCCGACATAGAAAATTCCATTGCAACCTTTCTTGTCAGACAACTTGGCAGAAGGTTTTATTTCAATGTCTTGTTCCACTATAAGAATGAGTTGTCAATAGAAATAATATGAAACCTGTCGCATGCAATATCTACTGTTGTTGAAGAACCTTCACCAAACTCACTACATTTCCATAAGAAACAGCAGTTGTATATTCGTAAGTTCCAGGAACTATTTCTGACCTTCTAATGGCATTGTCGCATTCGTTATACCATTCGGAAACATTTCCGTTCATGGCATCCAAAACTGTTGGCGTTATATTCTGAGCGGCGTACATTTCATATGGGTAAAAATATAGAATAGTTGGATTTATGTGTCATAATAGAACCCACGTGGACCAAGCTTTACTTTCTTCCTGGCTGAGTTTTTAACTCTTCTTTTTCCTTCATTGCCACTACTTTCACTAGATGAAGTTACTTCTTCACTACTTTCACTTTGTTCTACTCTTCTCTTCTTCTTTGGTGTCGCTTTTGGTAACTTGCCCTCTGCTTCAAGTTGTTGCATCTTTGCCTCATGTTCACCTAGTATGTTGTAAATTTCCCATGTCCTTTTTGCCTTTGGGCTCTGGTCGCCATCTCAGGTAACCTATATCCTAGAAAGATTTTGTCATAGTTTGTATTTGAGTCTTCGCGTATTGTTTGCATGACTCTTTCCTGAGTTTCCGGTTCAAGCTCTTCAAATATAGCTTGTCCATATGGAATAAGCTCGTTTCCAAATATATGTTTTTGTAGCCATTCTGGTTTTCTTTCCATGTTACCAATAATATCTTTTGTGAATGGGAAAGCTTTTACCCAATGTTTCAGTCTTGCGTCATTTATTTCTGTAGTTGGTTTTATTTTGTCAAGGAACATGTTTTTCAATACTAACATTTCATTTGGTACTGTCCATTTGAGTTTTCTTAAATATTCATCCCTTCTCGGTTCATTGTCTGCAAAGTAAGTTTTTATGACATTTTGTAAACTTTCGTTTGCAAGGTCATGTACAATAGGTTCTCTTCCTTCTTCTCCCTAACTTTCTTTCTAAACTCTTCACCAAATATACCATCTCTATGGTTCTGTGTAGTTCTTTGAGATAAATGTTCTAGAACGTCAGGTGTTATATTTCCATCAGCCATGTTCATTTCATACTGGTCCAAAATATCTGCATCTTTCATATCTTTCAATGGCATTAAAGCCGCGCTGAAAATACCAGCTATATCTGGTTCACCATTCACTTCCATTGCGTCTACAACTTCTTGGAATTGTGGTTGTAAGTTTATGAACCACCTATCCGGGTTAGCTTTATGACCCCATCTCATTGTAGTTCCATAGTCTGCAGAAACAAAAGTAGGTTTGTTTCCATATTGGTTAGGTTCTGAATGAACTTTAAACAATGTTTCATTTCTATATGTTTTGTTGAAATTTAACCTTTTATTTTCACCGAGTTCAGCCAAAGATTGAACGTTATATGGTCGTAAGTAAAAAGGGTTGTTGTATTTGCGTACATTTTCTTTCAGTACTTCCATTCTATGCTGAATATTTTCATCTGGTGTTGGAGTCTTTTGTATGTCGGCAAACATTTTTCGATATTCTTCTACCATGTCAGCCGAATTTTTCTTAGACTCTTGGAAAGATTCCATATTCACCTCATACTCTTGTTGAGGGTCAAGATTTTTCGGCTGTTCCAAATCTTCATCTAGTTCTGTGAAGTTAGTTTCCAAAGGAGGGACTTGTTCGTTTCCTTCAGGCTCTTCTAGCTGTTGTTGCTGAACTATTTCTTCCATGTCTGGTTGTATCTGAACTTCTTCCTGTGGAGTTTCTTGTACCTCATCTGCTGGCATTTCATATATTCCGAGACCGTTTTTAACAAGTTCCCTATCTAAGTCATCCGGACTCATAAACCTTTCTTCTTTCGTTCCGTCTCTATTTTTTACGCGTTTCATGAAGAGAGTTGAAATATCATTTAGCTCTGACACCAAATATCTCGGAGTAAATTCAGTCATGTCATTTGGATGATATGCTATTAAATCATATTCCTTAGCGAGTTTGTATTTTCCAGGTTTGAAATTATATCCCATTTGGTGCTGAGCCATAAAGCTAAATAGGTTCGGGTCAGTATTTCCTTCCTTGAACTTTCTAATAGCTTCTTTATATCTGTCACTAAAGTCAAGAGTATCTGGGTAACCATAATCTTCCTTAAGCATTTTTAAGAATTCTTGGTTTCCTTGTTCTCTACTTCTTTTATGTCCTTGCTCTGTTTGTGGTTGTTGTTGTGCAGGGTTTTGAACTGTTGGTTGCTGTGCTGGTTGTTGTTGTTGTGCTGGATTTTGAACTGTTGGTTGTTGTTGTTGTGCTGGATTTTGAACTGTTGGTTGTTGTGTTGGATTTTGAACTGTTGGTTGTTGTGTTGGTTTTGGTGCATGCCTGTGTCTGTGTCCATGTGACGATGTAAATGTTTTAGGTAGTCCTGGTGCAGGTGCTTCTCTTGGAGGGTTTGGTGGTATATAAGTTCCACTAGCTAGTATATAAGTTCCACCAGCTGGCACATATGTTCCATCTGCAGCATAATGTCCTACCTGACTTTTCGTTTTTAAGAAAGCATTTACTAGGTCTGTTTTGGTCTGTTGTAACTCTTTTTCTTGACTTTCCACAACAGTTGCTCTAACGGCGTCATAGGCACTTTGAACTGCCTGTCTCGTTGCTGCATCTGTTATTTTCGTCATATTTTGTGCTACTTCTCTTAACTCTTTGTCGAAACCTTCAGACTTCAGTTTCTTTCCAGATGAGAAGTCGTTCACTAGTTTCACCTTACTATGAAGAGCTTCGAAGGCGTTCTTAAAGTCAGCATTCATTAAAGCTTCATTTGAACTGTCTTCATCCGCTTGTATTTTTGTCCTTATTGACCCTATAAGTTGGGCTGCTTTAGCGTTGGCTTGGGCATCTAACCAGTCATTATTAGCTTTTATATATTCTGCGCTTTTCATTGCCTTTTGCATGGCTGCGTCGTTATTTTTACTTTCTTGTGCTAAGTTTTCATACTGTACGGTTTGGTTTTGCAACTGTAAAAGTTTTTCTGCCTTTACATTTGCTTCAACTTCTTTTTTATACTCATCGCTATCCATATATGTCTTCAGGGCTTTTTGTTTTATTTCTTCATCTTTCAGTACTTTATATTGAGTAGTATGGTTTTTCAAATTTATAACATCTTGTTCCATTTTTGCTACTTCTGCTGCTTTTTCTGACACTTTTTTCGCATATTCCTCTGTACTTAGTTCTTTCAGTTGTTCTTCTTTCTTCTTTTTCTCTACGTTTAACTCATTGAGTTTCTTTGTGTGTCTGTCATATTCTAGTTTCTTTTCGTTTTCACTTATTTGTTTCTGTATGTCTATGTTTGACTTTTTGACATCTGTTATTTGATTTTTGAGTGAACTCAAATTCATTTGACTTTGAGGGTTATAAGCTGTTCCGTCTGCAGCTCCACCATAGCCTGCCATTTTCGCTAAAAGTGCCGCTCTTAAACCTCCACTCTGTGCACCAATAACTCGGTTTAAGAGCATAGGGTTGCTTGACATTTGTTGCAACATAGTGGGGTCATTCATCATTTGTTGTTGCAACTGTTGTTGTGGTGTCAGTTTTACTATTGGATGTTTCAATGCTCCTTCCTCTTACGTATATTCTTACGTAGCTTACGTGGCATTTTAAGTGAAGTAAAAAACGGTTTTTGACAGATGTTTATATGACACTTTTTGTTCAGCTCAAAAAACTACTCGGTCAAAGTGTTGTCAGTTTTGTAAAATAACCGTCCTATCTCATTCTATAAGGGGGAAAGGCTTCTCAAAGTATACTTCCTTAGAACGCCTGTAACTTTTCCTGTAGCGACGATAGACCCTTACTTGTCAGGACAAAGTTATACTATTTTGAGTGCTCTACAAAAAAGTCAACGGCGACGACTCTCAAAAACCGTTGTGCAAAAAGTTTTACCGTTGGACAAAAAAGTATATATAGAAAACAAAAAACGTTTATAGTTCATTCAATATTTGAGATGGAACGGTTTGCCAACGGAGACTTTCAATAAAATAAAAAAATAGAGGGGGTTACCGTTGACGAAAACGGTTTATTTTAAACTTTTCTATGAGTAGTCCGAAAAAAACAGTTTATTTTTCATAATGGAAGGAAGAAAAAGTGTCGCAAACAATTCGTCGACTACCTCTGCAGTTAAAGTTCCTACAACTTATGTCTCACCATTCTCAAAACCCTTACGACCTCCTATAATACCAAAGCAACTTCCTCATACAATTCAAGACAATTTGTTGGACAATATGCATTTGCACAAAGAAACAGCTCAGCCAACAGGTCAGGCAACAACAACTATCGGAACAGAAGCATTTTCAGAAGAAGTTCATACCAATCAGACTCCAATCGAACATACAGAAACACAACCACCCGAAAATACAGAAACACATCCAATCGAACATACAGAAACACATTCTGCAATGACCACTAGGTCGCAAACACGATATCTCGCCTTTTGCAAACAATTTAAGTCTCAAATTCAAGACACACAAGATAGCGACACTCCTCTTTCAGAGAAAGTTCGTAGAAAATACGCAAAGAAAAGGTTAGAATTGTTAGATAAGTTAAATGAACAGTGGGGTTCAGAAGACAATCGAGATTATAACGAGATGTTTCAAGCTGTCATGGATGCCATTCAGCCTCTTGAAAACGAAATAAAAGACCCTGGCGTACTTGTTGACATGTTTGCTTCATATTTACCCGTTACTGCCAATCTCATAGCGTTGCAAGCTATTGACCAGTTCATTCACTTGTTTCCAAAGAACTTGCAGAAGCATTTACAAGAAGTTAAAGTTGCTGAATTTGTCCGTTTATATCCAAATTCATACAATTATTTGGAAGAATTGAATGAACATGGTGAAAGGTCATTCTATTTATATTTCTACACAAAAGACAACCAGTCAAAACGACTATACTGCATTGAACCTATGCCTCAATTCGTAGACAATTTCCACGTTATAACAACTGTTGCTTTAGATATTCCTGCCAGAGTTCCATATGGAGGAACAGTAACTATCTCAAGCTTTCCCAAGGGCTATAAAGGAAAGCCTCTCACAATTGCAAAATTCACACACAGCAGTTGCCAATTTGTTCAAGATGTCGAGTTCCATTTCCTCAACAATACGACTTTCATCATAGAGACTCCTCAAGAAGGTATATACAAAGTTTTCATTGCAGGATTTGTTGCTCCCAATGGCGAAGAAGAAGAAGTCGAAGAAATTCTCACCTCAGAGAGCGAAGAAGAAGAAGTCGAAGAAATCCTCACCTCAGAGAGCGAAGAAGAAGAAAATTTCCAAGACATTCAAGATTCAGAATATACCGAATAAAAAAACAATTTAAGACTAAAAATTTAATTTTATTATAATATTTTTATTTTTTTCATCTGGTCTTTGTATCATTCCTCCTCTAGTTTCTTAGGGGCTAGAGGGCGCAACGCGCCTGGAAGCCCCACTACTTTTTTTTTTTTTTAAGAAATGAGTGAATCAAAATTCGTGACTGTGAATCAATTAATGGATAAACTTTCACCAATTCTCACCCAGGTTAAACAAGTAGACGTTTATTTTGATGATTGCGTACAAAGTTTATTTTATAAAGGTAAGTTTAATATTAAACCTATTGCTTTTGCATTTGATGGTAAATTAATCGAAAATTCAAAAATTTGGGAATTAATTCCGGATATTGAATTTATAACAAATATTAAGGATAAATGGTTTAAACAACAAAACCACCTCACTAAAGTTCTTTGTAGATTAATGATTAAAACTGAGGAAAAAGAATTTAACGGGTTTAAATATCATCCATGTAAAATTTTAGAACTTGGTAACGAAAAACTTCAGAAAAAATTAAACGAAAGACTATCAAAAGATAAAGTTGAAAGAGTAAATAAACTCGCTAAAGGTAATGGTAATGATGAAGAAGAATTTGATGAGTTCAACATTGAACTTTAAGAAACTAATGATTATTTGAATTTATGAAATCAATTATTTGATTCATTCTTTCTTCAATCTCTTCTATTCTTTTGTTAAATCATTAATTTTCATTAATGAGGTGATTCTTGATTGAGGAATAGATTTCAAACTAACCACTCCTTTTATTTTTGAAATTTTGAATCCATCAACTTTAAACATTTTATTCAATTTACATGTTGTCAATTCTTCAAATATTTTTTTATTATTAGCATAATAGTCATTAAATTCTTCAACAGATGAAAAAATTTTTATTTCAGTAATTGGTTTAACAACGTTTATTTTTTGAACATTTTCACTTTCATTTATTTCTTCCTCCTCTGTTTCATTTATTTTTAAAATCGGTTTCATTTATCATTAAATAAAAATTAGAATATAAGTGATGAAAATATATTTTTTAATTAATATTAAATCAGAAATGGCGGCAGGATTCTTTAAAAAATTATCAAAAGTTTGACGGTTTAATAATCTTTTTATGAACCCACCTCAGCTTGCTCATTCCATCCCAG
>NC_067203.1:2757841-2892241 GCF_026262505.1 Trichomonas vaginalis G3
GACTATGCGCAGGTAAGTTTTCACCTGAAATCGTTTTACTTCCACCTGTTTCCTTTGAAGAGTTTGCACAATACAAAAACCTGTCGACTATTTGAGTCCAAGTTCCGAGACCAAGTACTACTTCTGGTCTGGTAGAGTTCATTGACGTGTAAATAGAACCTATAGGATATAGTGTTTGAAGTATTTCTGTCTTTAACGTTTGAAGCTCTGTTTTGTCAGCTTTTTTATCATATAAATCTTGAGCAGTGAATTTAACTTTGTTTTCATCCTCCATGACATAGACATTTCTACATCTAGTGTATTTCATCGTCGTTATGTCATCCTCCGATGTTAAACCTTGTGGAAAGTTAGGAGGTTTCCAATTTAATACATCCCCACCAGTTCCATCAGGTTCTTCAACCGTTCCTGCAATATTTTCTATACCAACAGTTGCGAAGAAATCGTGTGTATGTCCAACGTCACTTTTCTTGTTTAAGGTTTCTTGTAAGTTTGTAATATTTGCAATGGTATGTGTATGTCCAACGTCACTTTTCCTGTTTAAGGTTTCTTGTAAGTTTGTAATATTTGCAATGGTATGTATATGAGTCTTTTTAGAATATTCGTTTTCAGCTCTTGTCACTTCACTTGACATTTTATTGTCAACATATGTTTTGTCTGCTAGTTCAGGATGAGTATGTTTTTTGTTGCATATGTTGCATCTGCTCTGTCATGTTCTTCTTGAACTTTTTCAATGACATACTCTTTGTCAGCTTTGTTGTTAACATCTGCTTTCAAAAGAAGTTCATCTATAGGTTTCTCGTTTAAAGTTCTTTTTGTTGGATTTATACAAACAGTATGGTTCTTACTGTCTTGAAACAGAAACTCGTCTGTCATTGGGTTTATCGTCAGTTTTAAGTTTCCTTCTTTCAATGACTCAGATATCTTAGAATAGTTTGAAAAGTTTGTTGTGTTCTTATTTAGAGCTTGTACAATGAGTTGTCGGTTGTGTTGTATTTCTCTCATAGACGCTGTTTCTTTCGACATTTTTATTCTAGATAAAAAATGCTTTCAATAGAAAAAGAAAATTCAAGAGTTGCTACAACTAAACCATTAGATGAACTTTTTACGAATGTCGGTCAAAAGTTTGAGACAGAGACCGTAAAGCATGAAGGCTATCGTTTTGACTACCCACTAAGATGGTTAAGAGATCCATCCGTCACAAAAGCTGTTGGCTTTCGTAGAATGAAGTTCATTTCAGAAGCCATACATGGTTTCCCATTTACGGTCGCTTTTGAAATTCGATACTATAACAAAGAAAAACGTACGTATGAGAAATTTGTACAGGGAAAACTTTTACAAGTTAGTTTGCTTGTAAACTTAGAAACAACTCTTCAAGCTTTTCAAGAAAAAATAAACGATATCTATCTCGAATATGCAAAACAGTACAACATTGACGAAGGAGAGTACCATCTCGATATTTTATATGACAGGAAAAATGCAACTGTTAAAATCAATAGAATAGAAGACCTTGGAGAAGACGTTTATATTTCTACAAAATATAACAACTTGGCATGGTATAGATTTTTGAGGATGTTAAATCAGCCTGCAGAATATCCAGTACACCCGAACTTTTATGAAGTCGAAAACCCTAATGGAACATATGAAAATGTTTTCGACTCAGATGCTATTATAGTTCATGCTTCATTTTCTGGTGCACAAAACTCTTTTTTATGCTTGGCAAATGACTTTTACGAAAAACCTACAAAGCTATATGAACCACCGAGTGGAAGTATTTCAGACTTTCAAGTATGGTTTACAACAGATGGAAGAAAGAGAATAGTTCCATTATACCATGCGTTTTACTTAGAACTTAGTTTCATATACAACTACTATCGAACGGTAAAAATATAATTTTAATACGGTTGAGGTGTTGGATTTGGTTGCCAACTAGACTGCGGTGCAGGTTCAGGCTGTTGTATAACAGGAGCTTGTTCTTCTGGTTCAGGGTCTTTAGGTATAATACCAACGAACTGACCTACTCTTTTACCAATATTTTTGACTCCGTTCCATACTCCTCTTCCGACAGATTTTATTCCATTCCATATACCTCTTCCAACATTTCGAAAGAAGTTTCCAATACTACTGAAGAAGCCCATTTTACTATATGTAAAAATCTAATGTCCGCCTAGTCTCTTACGTTTCCTTCTGAGTTCCATTGCATTCTTTAACTGGAGCTCATACATTCTATTTCTCCTCTGGTAGAAAACATATTCCGGGTCAACTCCTGTGTTCGCGTCATCTGCATAGAGTTGTTTATATCCCACTTCAGGGTTTGTATAAAACTCTTTCCATCTCATATTTGCATACCATGGTGGCAAACCTAACGCAGCGTCATTTGACATGGCAGTTTGCATTTGTACATCTGTTGGCACTTGACCATAGTTTGCCATTGCAGTTTGTATTCTAACTTCATTTGGAATATTCTCTGGGTTTGGTTGTCCAGGTTGCTGTGCATTCGCTAAGTTCTGTGCGTCCATTTAATATTAGATAAAAATATCTCTTACGAGTACATATGCTGAACATTTGCAGGCAATGGTTCATCTTCATATTCTCTGTACCTTTCTGCCACGTCAAATAAATAAATGACACAATGGAAAAAACCTAAAACAAGTAGTCCTATTTCAAACCACATTTACTTACCAATAAAATTTCTTTGTTGTGACACTTTCTCCAGTTTATAGGACCTCTCTCATATTCTATCTTATCGTATCTAAACTCATAGTCATGCATATCCTCTAACCATCTCATGACACTTTCCAAACCACTTTTATCGGATGTAAAGTAAAAGCATGGATGGTTATGTAAAACGTCTAAAGTTTCTAAAGAGTCTCTCAAAGTCCAGTCTACTTGGTATTGAAAATCCCATGTGTTATAGAACGGCGGGTCTACTATAAAGAAAACATTTTCCTTGTTTTTATATTTTTTCATACAACTCTGTCCAACGACATCTCACAAACTCTATACCCTCAGTATATTTTTCTATGTTCTCTTTGAAAACCTTTGTATAGTTAAGATATAAAACTTTTGACATAAGTGTTTCAATGTCATGAACTCTTATAGCACCACTATATAATAGTCTAGAAGATATACTATCCCAGTCAATATACTCTGCTTTTTTTCAAAACCTCTCTGACAGTATTTTTCTTATCTAATGGTATACGTTCCATCTTGCCTATAGGTATCTTTTCTTTTAACTCTTTCAATATTTTGTTTGTGTCTGGTATATGTTTGAGACGGTTCATATAGTTGTCGAAGTCATTGCATATAATCTTTGAGTCAGGAAATACAGTATGGCACAAATGAGATATATAGAAACTTCCACCGAACAAATCTACAAATGTTAGACCATTCGGTAGTTTCTTAAGTTCTCTCAATAGAATATCTTTACATCTACTCTTATTTCCAAAGAAGGGTAACGGTGGTTTTGTAAAATTCATTTTATATTTAATAAAAATGTTTTTTCCCTGAAAAAGTGACAGAAAAGTGACAAAACATCTTCGGGGCTAGAGGGCACGAAGTGCCTGGAAGCCCCAATACCTTTTTTTTTTTTTTTTTTTTTTTTAAATTAATTTTGAATTTAAAATTAAAGGAACCGTAAATTTTGTATTTATTTATCACTTAAAAGAATATGACCGATATCATAATTTGATATATGAAACTAATATAATATTTGAAGATAACAAACTTACAAGCTTCGAACATGAAAATGATATAATATTCGAAGATGAAAAAAAGAAAGAGATTGAAAAGCAATTCAATGAATGCCTTTTAAATACATATGCGCACATTATAAGACATAAAATGAAATTAATTCCTTATTAATCAAAAATATTTTTTATCTTTTATTTTATAATAAATGAGTATAACAACTAATTCATTGAAATCTTTAAAGTTCACTAATTCAGAATTAGAAAATATTTTAGAAAATTTTGGAGACGGTTCTTATCCAACATATATGCAGAATGTGAAAGAGTTTTCCAGATTGTTGAATGAATTTAAATATAACGGACCAATTACTAAAAAGGCTATAATGAGATATTTATATCCCAAAAAAGTTGAAAAACAGGAGAATATTCCTCTTTATGGTCCAGAGGACCTGGGCTCAGAGAGCCTTGAAACACCTCCTGAATATTTTGAAGAAAAAATTAAACAAGATGAATATTATAACGATGAGATTGAGAAATTGGAACAATTAAGAGATGAAATAGATGAAAAAATTAAAGAATTAAGAAATGCTGAAAATGAAGTAGAGGATTTAATGAATATCCCAGCTTCAGAATCAGAAGTTCAAAAATCACATGAGGAAAGATATAAAAATTACTTTTTGGAATCTACTAAAAATTTATTAGATGGTGATATTGACGAAACACTTTCAGAAGAAGGCACAAAATTTATTCATAAACATAAGTTACAATTTATTGACGATGGAGATTATCCATGTATATTACTTTCACCTCCTCTTGATTCTGAAAAATTCAAAAAAGCACTGAAAAACGTGACATATGCAACAAATACGATTAAGAAAGAAGACCATGATATTTACACAAATTATTATTTAAATAAATGTACAGGTGTTGATAAAGTTTTTGATTTGTTAGATAAAATATCAAAAGAAACAATTGGTACATATAAAATTTTATGTGATTGTGGTTTCATTGTTGAAGATACCGTTTGATGTTTCATATGAAAGAACAGCTCCGAAGGAGGACGAAGTGGAAAGATCTATTCCATTCGTTATTAAGAACATAAAAGATATGAAAACTTATAAACATTATATTTATTCATTTATTTCAGAAAAAATGGAAGCAACACATAAATCATCTCGTCATCATTTCATAGCTATTCATACATTCCTTTTCAAAGTTGTGAAATTAAATAAGACAGGAATTAGATTTAATGTATCAGGGTACGCATTCTTGAGTAAATTAAAATGTATTCGTCACGTCGCAGATGATAAAAATTTATGTGTTCTTAATTCATTTTATGGACTTTAGCCCTGGACTCTCTGAGTCTCAGACTTTAAAAAAATAAACTTTATTTTTATTTTTTAATTTTTATTCTTACATAAATGAACAAAAACGGAACGGCTAAAATGAATGATAATCAAATTAGAGCAGAAGGTAGAAGGTTATTTAAACGCTTCTATAACATTCCTGATGGTGTTAATCCTAAAACTCGTAGAAGTTATTTAAATGAAGCCATAGATGCATATGAAGGGTTTGACATTTCATCAGAAAGTGAGAGGTTAGCAAGAATGTTAAACGTTAATATTGATTTTATTATTGTGATCCTCAACCAGAAGACGTGGACATAAATAAGGTAGACTTTCCATTAGTGGAATCAATAATGATAGATCCAGAATTTGAAACAGTAAATATTTTATTAACACAGAGTCCATGTGGAAAACTTCACGCTGACAGAATAACAGACGTTGAAGCACTCACAGGATATAAAGTTTGCTCCTTTTGCAAAGAAGAAGTATATTCTATCCGTGATGATCCAGAAAGGAAAAACCAAAGAAGATTTTTAAAACATTGTGAGAAATGTAAAGAAAATAATGGAAGATTAATTCAAGACGTTCAATTGCAAAACACACAACAACCATATGCACCACATATCACGAAACAGAAGATATATCAGTGGCTATTAGCACATAATTTGCAGGAATATTATAAACCAACAAGATATTATATTACTTTTGACTTCGAAACATTAGAGACTAAAGAAGAACTTCTACTTTCTGAATGTGCAACTTTGAACGCTTACTTAAAACCATTTATGGTATCATCAACGGTTAAATTAAACGATAAAACATATACAAGGAATTTTTGCTTAACATCAAGTGATTCGTTCATCTCTGATTGGATTGAATTTTTATTTTCAACCTGTTCATTAGTTGCTAAATCAAATATTGAACAATATGAAGAATTAATGAATACATTAAATGAGAAACAGAAGGAAGCATTTAAAGAACTTCTAGATGAGGAATTCAATAAAGTGAATATCATAGGTTTTAATTCGGGAAAGTTTGATTTAAATTTAATTCTTCGTGATTTAAATACTGCAAAATGGAAGATAAAATCAATGCTGGGTTCTTCTTCACAATTTAAGCAAATCATTGTAAAGAAAACAAACGTTCCATATGAATTGAGATTTATTGACATCAGAAATTATATAGCGGGTGGGACATTAGACCAATTCACTCAAGATTTCGGAAACAAAAACACGTGTTAAATCCTTTTTCCCATATCAATTCATCACATGGGAAAATTACGAAGAAGAATTATATAAAAGGAACCATTCACTCAAGATTCATTTTATTCAGCATTAACCAAGAAACTATATCAGATAGTGATTATCAAATATATCTCAATGATGCTAAAAATTTTGAGAATAGATTAGAATATTTTATTCATTATTGCAATAAAGACGTTGAAATTATGATTGACCCAATTGATAAAATTATTGAAGAAACATTTGTTTATAAAATTGACATGCTCCATAATCTTTCATTATCATCTAATGCATCAATGATTCGTTACGCTTTAGCATATAAGAACTTAATCCTAACGAAACATATCCAGAAGAAGAAAATGTGGAATCAAGTTTTGAATTAACGAAAAAGTATTGGAAATATAAAATTGAATCATATAAGAAACAAGATGAAAAGAAAAGAGATACCAAAAATAATGTTTCAATGGATGATTTCAATACTATCATGATTTAATCCTTTCATCTAAATGCAAAATGTGTGGTAAAGCGTTTACATATGCAAATAAACCAACATTGGATAGAATTGATAATGAAAAACCACATACTAAAGAAAATTGTCAGTTAATGTGTTGTTATTGCAATGTCGTAAAATCAAATAAAGATGAAGATGTTCAACGTTTAAGAATCAATTTAAGAAATTATGCATTAAAAAATAATTTACCAATGACTTTAGATTCAGTGGAAGCGTATCACATCCTCCGTAATGGAATTACTGGTGGTCTATCAAATGTTCAACATAGAGTAAATCTTAAAGGAATCACGCACATTAATAAACTTTCATATAGTCCAGAAACTAAAACAGTATCAAATGAGGACACTTCCAACATCATGACTCATTTCGTTGGTGTTGATTTCAATTCATTATATCCTTCATCATTTTCATCAAATCCTCATGATTTCATTCAATATACTGACCATAAATGTATATGCCGGGAAGATTGAATGGTGTTATCATTTGTGATACAGCAACAAAGAAAGCAAAAGCTTTAGGAATTATTAGAAAGAAAAATACTTTATTCGTGGCTGAAGTAAAGGGTCACATTGATGAAAAATACATTAATGATTACATAAACTTTTTACCGATAATAAGAAACTTAGATATTATCACAGATGAAAAAACAATTGGCGGTTTTATGTATAATTACATGAAATCAAACAATCTACCAGTTGACCAGAAACAGAGAAAATTAACTCAGTTAGCATCAACACACAACCAATATCAACCATTTTCTTCTTATTATCTTTGGTATCTAATCGACAGATTTCATTTTATCATTGATGACATTCAATCAATTTTAACATTTACGAAAAACACTTGTTTTAATGAATTTGCGAACAAATTTATGAACGAAAGACAAAAGGCTGAATTAGAAGGAAATAAAGGAAAAAGTTTATTTTGTAAGATTTCGCTTAATGGATCATATGGTTACGATGCAATGAATACACAAAATTACGCAAAGACTCAAATTATGAATGCACAGAAGTCACGCGTTGCATGTATGTCAAATAAGTTTAAAAACATAAGAGAAATAGGTGAGGATACATATCAACTGATGCTTAAAGATAGATTTTATAGATGTGAAACATGTTTACAAGAGGCATTCTTCACTTTAGATAATGCTAAATACTGGTATTTGGTTTTCATTTATGATTTTATGTATAAATGCATGAATCTTAATCGTTTTCATTTCATTGAAGGTGATACTGATTCATCTTATTGGGCAATCGCTGGCGATCCAAGTCTTCCTAACACTCAAGCATTTCAAGCAATTGTTACTGATAAACAATTTTATGATAAAAACATTTTCAAATTCGCACCATTTGATTTCTTCTGTTTTGATGAGAAATTTAAACCTAAATTAAAGAATAAAGCTGAAGAAAAGCACATGAGAAGAAGTTATTGGGTTTAGCAATTGAGAAACAAGGTGATAACATGGTTGCTTTATGTCCTAAGTGTTATACATCATTCAACGGAATGATTGGTGAAGACTCCTTCAAAAAGATGCACAAAAAATGAAAGGTTAGTTTACGACAAAATAAGCAATTAACACCTAAAATTATTTGGATATAATAAATGATAAAGTGATATTTGATGGTCAAAATATTAATTTACAACTTAAAAATGGGTCAATGACTCGCTTAACAATTGGTAAGACTGCATTAACAGGAGCACACACTAAGGCTGTATGTTGTGAAAATGGGTGTTGTATGCCATTTATTTAAAACACTTATTTTATTTTTATATAAATGAATAGCGTAGATTTAAAAATTTTAATTGATGATTTAGTATTTAATCAAAATTTTCTTACTTATTATGATTTAAAAGCATATCTCCAAAAATATAATAACAATATAACGGGTGATGATATGGAATATTATTATCCATATTATAAAAATGAAATTTTGAAATATCATAATAAAATAATTTCTGAAATTAAAGACAAAATTAAAAATAATGAATATTCAAAGGGAAAAACTAAATCACAACTTAAACAGTTGAAAGATTTCAAAAATAAAGTATTAACAAAGAAGAAGATATTGATGAATTATATAAATTATATAATCCTGAGCACAAAAACCAAAGGAACAAAAACAAAAGGTGCAAAACACCCAGGTTCAGCAGCTCATAAATGATGCACAAGCTTTAATTTATGATTCATTAGTTAAACCACATTCAGCCCGACTTTTAAATGAAGATCAACTTTTGGAATTCATCCTTCAACATAAACTCGAAGCGGGAAAGTATATCAAACCTTTATATACAGCATATTTAAAACAAATGAATAGAATACATCCAGAATTAATGAAGGGGGGAATGAAATCCAAAATCAAAGCAGATAAAATTAAACCACTTGCAACACCAAAACCTCCAACAGTAGTACTCTCCTCCTCCTTCAGTTAATCCTTCATCATTCACTTTATTATATCCATTTCAAACATTAAAGAAACAAAAAGATTTTAAAAAGGGTTTCAAGATATTAAATAAACCAATTGACCCGAAAATTCAACCATTAAAAGAAAAATTTAGTCGTCCATCATTTGCACCATACCATATTCATACGAAATCGATCATCTGGAATATTCAAAAGGAAATATTACTTATTTATTTGCCATTAACATTAACACTAGATATTTATATTGCATTCCGGTGAAAGGGAAAACAGAACAGGAAACAAGAAGAGCTATACAATACTTACTAGATCATGAAAGAGTAGATAATATCAGGGGTGATGGTGATAAAGGATTTCAGGCAGTTATGACTCATTATTTCCCACAAATTAATTTTTACTTCTCATCCTCTCCATATACGTTTCATAATAAAATAGTTGATGCGGTAATGAGAACTCTTAGAGATGCGTTAGGGGTTAACGGTCAGATATACTGGGATGGAAATCATGACTCCATCATACAGCAGTTAGTATATTATTACAATAATACATGGCATAGAACTATTAACATGAAACCAGTGGAAATGAAAAATGATATTTCAAAAGAATGGGAATATATTAGAAAGCAAATGGAAAGGTTGAATGATGTTAAACGTGAACAAATTAATTCGGGGCTCATGAATTTTAAACAAGGGGATAAAGTTTTGATTCATCTCGATTATGGAAAAACTGATAAATCAATGACAAAAAGAAGACGAAGATTTGACACAATAGCTGAATTTGTTAGATATATTAACGGCAATGTATTAGTTGAAGTTGACAATAAATTAATAGAAATTCCGATTTATTTTATTACTCCATTATATTTAAATAATATTTAATTTTTTTATTTCGTAAGAAATGAGTGACAACAAAGCAGTCAAGAGTCCAGACGATGAATATAAAAAGAAACTAAACAGAATTAAATCAAAAATATGTTATTACAAAAAGAAGCCGCAATGTGGTGGGGTTGAAAACGATAAAGAAATAATCGAAAAATTAGAAACTTGCCGTTCAATCCTTAAACTGAGTGAAGCAAAAATAAAAGAATTTAATAGAATAAATAAATTGATTGGAAGAGATGAATTTAATAAAGATGAATTTTTAAACTCAATCCAAATTTAATTTTTATTCCTCTTCGACAACATCTCTCTTTCCATCATTACTGCATAACCGCATTTTCTCAGTTTTAGTGGTTTGTTATTTTTAGCAAGTTCTCGCATCATTTTTATCATTTCCTCCCTTGTTATGATTCGTGGTAAATTTTGAGCTTGTGGGGTATTCATTTATGATAAAATAAAAATTTGATTATCGTTATTTTATCATGAATTATTTTTGAAGAACTGTAGGTGCTACCATGTTGTCATGTTGACGACATGACATTGTGTCAACAACACGAGAGGAAGGCAGTTATGAATTATTTTTGAAGAACTGTAGGTGCTACCATGTTACCATGTGCTACCAGGTCAACTAACTTCTTTTAAAAAATGAGACAACATGACATTTAGACAACAACATAGGAGGAAGGCAGTTATGAATTATTTTTGAAGAACTGTAGGTGCTACCATGTTGTCATGTTGACGACATGACATTGTGTCAACAACACGAGAGGAAGGCAGTTATGAATTATTTTTGAAGAACTGTAGGTGCTACCATGTTACCATGTGCTACCAGGTCAACTAACTTCTTTTAAAAAATGAGACAACATGACATTTAGACAACAACCATAGGAGGAAGGCAGTTATGAATTATTTTTGAAGAACTGTAGGTGCTACCATGTTGTCATGTTGACGACATGACATTGTGGTCAACAACACGAGAGGAAGGCAGTTATGAATTATTTTTGAAGAACTGTAGGTGCTACCATGTTACCATGTGCTACCAGGTCAACTAACTTCTTTTAAAAAATGAGACAACATGACATTTAGACAAAACAACATAGGAGGAAGGCAGTTATGAATTATTTTTGAAGAACTGTAGGTGCTACCATGTTGTCATGTTGACGACATGACATTGTGTCAACAACACGAGAGGAAGGCAGTTATGAATTATTTTTGAAGAACTGTAGGTGCTACCATGTTACCATGTGCTACCAGGTCAACTAACTTCTTTTAAAAATGAGACAACATGACATTTAGACAACAACATAGGAAATTTGATACAGCCCAAAATAAGGTTAGTTTTAAAATTATTTTTATTTTTTTTTCCTATATAAATGACAGCAACAAACAGCAACAGCACCTATATCGTTTCTGATGAAAAAGTTATTGATTCATTAGTTGAGGAATTAGTTGTGGCAGAAACTAAAACCCTCAACGAAAGAATTGGTGAAAACAAGATTGATTTACATAACTACCTCAAACACGATGGAGGAAGAGGAAGGAAAACTGGTATGGCTTTATTAGTAAATAAAATTTCAAATTTAACGATTATAGATGTTGATATCAATAAATCGTACAATGATGAACTTAAAGAAACAGTTAGAAAAGACATTTTATCAAAACTTTCGGATAAAGATGTTATCGTTAAAACCGCTTCAGGAGGTCTTCACATTTATTGCAACACTAATTTCTTCTATTCAACCTCGAACAGAATGATTAAATGTTATTCCTGCAATGATTATGATATCGATATCATGACTTCAATGGATGATTCAAAGCGTTCATTAGTGGTTATGGCTGATTCAAGAGTTCGCAAGAATGCATCAGAACCAATCAATACATACTCATTCATTCGTGGAAGTTATGATTCAACATTAACCAGAACAGTGAATGATATATTAAATGATTTGAATATTAAGGTAAGAGTTGAACAGAAGAACGAAGAAATAAAGACTATCATGAATGAAAACAAAGATGTAAACATTGACGATAAACTTGCCCAGAGCATAGTTGATGGCATCAGTGATTTTGAAGTACATAATGACGGTGGAAACATGAATTTAGAAAAAGAAGTTACATTATTCACACTGTTTCAAGCTATTAATTCGTTACCTAATCATTTAATTAATGAAGCATACGATAACGTTTATAACTTCTGCAGTTTAACAGAAAATGCAAAAAGTAATTTTGAAAAAGCACGTGATAGATATGCACATTTAATGACTTCTCCATTTGTTTTGGTAAAGATTCTAAAACTTTATCAAAAGGAATATTATGATGAATATGTTTTACCTTTATTACGTAAGCCAAAAATAACATTTGATATAAAACTTGATGACTCGTTTTTGATAACAGATATTAGACGTAAAGCTGAAAATCATCAGTATAAAAACAGTTCTGAAGTAATTGAGGATTTATCACGTGTCATTCGTTTTGTAGATTGTGGAAACAAATACTTCATTCAAAAAGACTATAATATTCATGATAAAATGAATCAAATATCATTCGTTCTTCAATCAAACATGAAAGAGTCACTCAAAATGATTAAATTATTTAAAGAAGAAGGTAAAACAAAACAGCATGGGACGTACTATTAAATCAATTGTCTTCATTAACCGTTAAGGGTGTTTGCTTTAAATCTGATTCCCCAGATGTTTTCTCAACGTTTCAAGGTTATAAATACAACATTCTCGAAAAACAGATTACTCAAAAATTGAGATGTTTATGAATTTCATTAATGAAGCCATTTGTGATAATAACGATGAAGTGTATAAATATCTACTCGGCTGGATTGCATCAATGATTCAACATCCTGGAATCAAGAATGAAACAGCAATTATTTTGAAAGGACTTCAGGGAACAGGTAAAAACAGATTCACAGACATTATTTCTGAACTTCTCGCTGGTTATTCATGCAAAAACATTACTGAAATAAGTGAGTTAACGGGTAATTTCAACTCAGTAGTTGAAAATAAAATGTTTCTTGTACTTAATGAACTCAAGAATGTTGGTGAAGACAGACTCGCAAACTTCAACGCTTTGAAATCAATTATAACGGATAATGAGATTAGAATTAATGAAAAGAATCAACCCAGAAGAACTGCTCAGAATGTTGCCAATTTCATTTTCGTAACTAATAACGTTACCCTGTCAAAATTGAAGTTGGAGACAGAAGATACGTAGTTTTAAGGGTTAATGGTAAATTCAAGGTCAATTTGATTACTTCAAGAATTTAATGGATTCATGCACTAAGGAATTTTATGATAATTTACTGACGTATTTTATCAATTACGACCTTTCATCATTTAATGTACGAATCATACCGATGACTGAAGCCAAACAAGATTTAATTGAATTATCAACAAATCCTTTAGATGTATGGATAAATACACATTATGATGAATTGTGTGCAGGTATGACGTGTAAAAATGCTCTATTCTGCAAACCATCAGACATGAAAGACAAGAATTTTCAAATGAGTATTAAGGATAAATGTGATAGGAAACATAGAAGAATAGACGATAAACAAACATGGTGTTATGTTTTGAAAGAAGAAATGAAAGGATTATATAAACAGGTTGAACTAAACGATAATGAGGATTCATTTACTGACGATGAAATACCTGTAAATGAAGCTTTATAAAGTATGATTTGAATTTATTTTTGCCTTCCTCCTATGTTGTTGTCTAAATGTCATGTTGTCTCATTTTTTAAAAGAAGGTAGTTTACCTGGTAGCACATGGTAACATGGTAGCACCTACAGTTCTTCAAAAATAATTAATTATTGAATAACCGGAAACCATTAACGTAAACATTATTTTTGGATCATTTACACTCATTAACGATGAAGAAGTCATGACAAAACATTTACACTCATGTTTGACAAAACATTTACACTCATGTTTGACAAAACATTTACGATGAAATCATCATGACAAAACATTAACGCTCATGTTTGACAAAACATTTACACTCATGTTTGACAAAACATTTACGTAAACATTTATTTCCTATGTTGTTGTCTAAATGTCATGTTGTCTCATTTTTTAAAAGAAGTTAGTTGACCTGGTAGCACATGGTAACATGGTAGCACCTACAGTTCTTCAAAAATAATTCATAAATGCCTTCCTCCTGTGTTGTTGTCTAAATGTCATGTTGTCTCATTTTTTAAAAGAAGTTAGTTTACCTGGTAGCACATGGTAACATGGTAGCACCTACAGTTCTTCAAAAATAATTCATAAATGCCTTCCTCCTGTGTTGTTGTCTAAATGTCATGTTGTCTCATTTTTTAAAAGAAGTTAGTTTACCTGGTAGCACATGGTAACATGGTAGCACCTACAGTTCTTCAAAAATAATTCATATGCCTTCCTCCTGTGTTGTTGTCTAAATGTCATGTTGTCTCATTTTTTAAAAGAAGTTACCTGGTAGCACATGGTACCCCCTCATTTATTCAAAAATTCTGTAATTTCATTAATGAGGTATGCTGAATTGGAGCTCAGGACTTTCAATCCGTCCGAAACCATGCATAAACTGTCATATAAGGCGGCATGTAATCTTTACTCTGTCCCGTCGTTTGTGTATATCCTGAAACATTATGTGTATGATTACCTGAACCCTGTGTATCGTTCCAGTAACAATTAATAGCAAATTTAACGTCATCTTTAACATCATATCCTTTACCTTTTGTCATTCCTGACCAATCCCAATATCTATGCTTATGCCATCCTGCTTCGGTTGTGTTTAAATTAACGTAATGACTGTGAGCAGGTAAATTTTCACCCGTAATTGTTTTACGTCCACCGGTTTGTTTTGATGAGTTTGTACAATATAAAAAACGATCGGTTATCTGCTGCCATGTACCAAATCCAAATAATGTTGATGGATTTGTTGAATTCATTGATGTATATATTGAACCAATGGGGTAAATCATCTCAAACATTGTATTTAATCAGTATTAACCCATTCCTTATCTGCTTTCTTCTTTAACTCAGTATTAACCCATTCCTTATCTGCTTTCTTCTTTAACTCAGTATTAACCCATTCCTTATCTGCTTTCTTCTAACTCAGTATTAACCCATTCCTTATCTGCTTTCTTCTTTAATCCATTATGAATATTGAATTTATTATATAATATTGAAATCGTGTAAGAAGTTAAAATTGGTATTGTCATCAATATTAACATATTATTTTTGAAAATTGCTTTTTTAACATCTTGAAATTTTGTGATTTCAGACCAATTTTTTCCATCACTACTGATATTTACTAAATCACCACATCCAAAAGCAATGAAATACCCATCAATATAAAACAAATTTGTAAATCTATAATTTCGAGTAAATTTTGGAGTGAATGAATAAACCAATTCCCAATTTGGTGTTTTCTCTGGATCCTGTGAAAAATCTTGTGATAAATAAATATGTCTGTTATAACTTACAGGATATGAATACAACATACTACCTGAAACAAGAACACAAACATTTGAAGCATAACATAAAGCTTCAATGTCTCCATCAGCTTGAAAAATTTGTTCAAAACGACCAAATGGTATTGAATATGATCTATAAATTTTATCATTTTGTAGGATAAAACACATGTTGTTAATGTAATACCATTTACTTGTATAATCAATTTTCAAATCTGATGACATCATACTAAACATATAATAATTTATCCCATCCTCACTAATGAAAATTTGATTGACTTCATAAATTAGTACCCATTTATTATTAACACATCTAATAGGATTATTTGGATATTTAAATTTAACATCTTGATTTAAATTACATTTGAACCATTGGATACAATCGAATGAATAACAAGGGCAAAAATCATCTCCAACCGTTATCATTCCCATAAATTTGCCGTTATTATATTCAACATAAAAAATTCTTGGATTAATGATTGGCTCTCGTGTATCAGGATTCAAAACGGATGGAGTAAATGATTCATAGTTTTTAAAATCATTTGTTTTAAAATAATAAAGCACTCCGCCTGTATAAAATAAATACATGGTCACTCCATCGAAACATAACCATTCAATATCTTCAAATGTTTTATCTGATGATTTCATAAAATTTAAAAATGGTGGGGTAAAATAGACCTCCGATTGTTTTATTTCTTCATTAACAAATGATATATCAGCTTTCTTTGCTAACTCAGTATCAACGTATTCCTTATCTGCCTTCTTATTTAACTCATCGTTAACATAAGTTTTATCTGCTTTAAGGTCTAAACATCCTGAAACCCATCCTGTATCAGCTTTAGTTTTTAAAATCTTTGATGTCCGTTCATGATACCATTCAACCCTTTCTATAATTTCATTATCTTTTTCATCCACATATTCCTTATCTGCCTTCTTCACTAACGCACTAGCCACATATGCTAACTCATCGTTAACATATGTTTTATCTGCTTCTTCATTATGTCATTTAGGAAACCTTTTATGAATTCCTCATTTAAATTAAATCTTCCAATCTTCAAAACTTTAGGAAATGCATTTAATGCGTAATATCTTGTTCTTCTGGTGGAATTGATGTTATATCATCCGTTATACCTTTAATTTTTGAATTCATAAATAAAATTTCTTTTATATTTGATATCACCGCACCACCTTTGCAAACGAATTCAAAATGGTCATTTTTCAATACTATCTCCAAATCTCCATATTTCAACCTTTGCGTTTGTTCTGCCGTCTTTGAATTATATGCATATGTGGCGTATGTAATGGTCTGTGGTTGCTGTTGTTTAATCATTTATTACGATTTAAAAATAAATATTTAATCCGTTATCTCATCAGCTATTTTTTCTATTTGAAATTGCCATAATATTTCATTCATGAATTCTAAATCACAATCAAATAGGTCAGTTATTCTAAATTTAATATTTGATAAATCTTTTGAATGAAGAATAAATGAATTCCCGGATAATTGAAATGGATATGATAAAGAAAATATGTTTAAGTTGATGGATAAAATGTTTTGTATTGATGGGTAAGAGTTAGGGTCTAATGTTTGATGTGAAAATCTCATTGGGGTATTAACTTTATCACATTTGATTAAAATGAAATTGGAACCAGTGTCAGAATACAAAACATCCCCAGCATCTTTTTCAAAATTTAATATCCCAACAATGAACGAAGACGAGGAGTACAAAATTTAATTTTCAGCGGAAATTTAATAAGGTTATTTATTTCATCAAGTTCAAAAAGTTTATCGGGTTTTGATTTAAAATTTTCTTCATACCATACGATAAATGATTCATTTAAATAACTTAAAATTGTGTTAATATCCCCTCACTATCACATTATTTATATACATATCATACGTTTTTTCATGGTCATCTTTAATAAATGATATATAATCTGAAGGGTCTAAAAGAATGGGATTAAATTTACCACTCACAGAAACGAGAGTAACATTATAAATTCCACTAACTGTTAAATTTAATTCACAACTATTATTCGAAATAATATTGATAATTGACATTTTTATTACGATTAAAAATATGGTAAAGCGTTATTTTCCAGTGATAAATAAAACTAGAATAAGATTACCTCAAGAATTCATAAATTCAACGAATAAGAAATTCATTCATGTTATAAATTTTAGTGTTTTCAGAAAATATGAGTCGATGTCATATTCATCATCAGGTTATATTTCACTTCATTCAAATTTAGTTCAATCAAACCCATATAATGACCATTTCATAAGATTTTCAGATGGTATTAAAAATGTAATTGATAGATTAAAATATGAACAGATTGACAATATCGAATTTTTGGAATTTTGGTTTAAATATCCCGATGGAAAAAAGATTGAAGTTAAAGATAAAGCAGATACTATAACAAAAACAATTACAATGACTGATCCAGATAGTGGGGAACAAAAAGAAATAAAACAAACGATAGAAACTGGTGAAAGGTCAATTATTATTGATTATGATTCAAAGGATTATTATTCGTTAATGTTAATGCTTGAATATTAAATAGCCTTAACAAAGAATTTTTCAAGTGATATTTTATATTCATCAACTATTTTATTATAAATATCATTATATGTTAAATGAAGTTCAGTTGTTGTTCCGTTCTTTGATATCTTAATTGTGCTAATATCCTTTATAGGATTTATTTTTGCAACTGTTCCGCAGCATGAAACCTCATCATCTATGAAAAATTGAATCTTACGTCTGAATCTTGAACATCACAAAGAATGGCGATAATGTGAATTAATGATTCATAAGGTAAAATAATTAAACCGATTGGTCAATTAAATTTATTATTGAATCATAATTATCAGTTATGATATCGCGATATATTTTCATTAATTCAGAATTAATGTCTATTTTATATGGGTTATCAAGTGGTGCTGGGTATGTTGGATAAGTGGGAATTTCAACAGGTTCTTTACCTGGTTCAGCTAAAATGATTGGGTCTCCATCTTCTTTATTTTGCTCCTCCTCCTTTTTCGGTAAGTCACGAGTTAATAAATTTGGTTGAGTTGCTGACCTTGTTAATTCAGGACTAACATTAACTTTAACATTTTGAATAATTCGTGATTTATCATCATTTACATTATAACCAACCGTAATCTCTGCTTTTGCGTTTGTGTTCTTTTGACTTGTGAAACGTCTTCTCATTTATAATTGAATAAAAAAAAGAAAAATATATTTAAAGTTTTATTTAGTTGTTACGGTAATATCCCAAGGTTCCTCCTTGTTTGCTTATACTTTCTTTGTAACTGCACCAATTATGTTATTGATAATGGTTTGAGTTTCTTCCAGTCTTATTTTATCATTTACAATATCTTTAATCATTTCATTACATGCATTCTTAAAACCATCCGATTTTTCTAATTTACGTCTATCACTTTCTTTAATTAAATCAAAGTTATAACCTTGTTGAGAATAAAGTGGTTTCTTTATCAATTCCTTGAACGCTTCTGAAAGTGAAGATGAAGAAATTCTTGCCACTTGAATTGGTTTAAATTCTGCTTTCATTGCTTCTTTCTGTTCATTGAACACTGGATCGAATAAAGCAACTTTAAAGAATTTCTTAGCTGGAATTTCATGTCTTAAATTTGCATATTGACCATCAAACTGATTAACATATCGTGGTAATCCATCCGGTCCCTCTTCAATAGCGTTTAATTCTTCATTGAAATAAGAATATGGATTATGACGGTATGAAAGAATTGGTCCATCTTTACTGTCTCCGATATGTTGTTTAACAGCTTTTCCATTTTCATCAAATTGCAAAGGATAACATTCATTATATGCTTTACGTTTAGGATAATCCGTCATTGTTAATTTATACCCATTTATGACTTTAATATTTCCTTGACCATCAGTAACAAAGACTTCATTTATTCCATCAGGCTTTCCATTTGGTCCTGTAATGTCTGCTTCATGTGCTTCCCAATTTGGTCCATGACGTTTGGCATATGCTTGAGCTTCTGGTAATGTTAAAACGTTTCTCATTTGTTTAACATCCTTTTGAAGACCGGCAACAATGTGGACTAATTCTTTCATTCCGTCTGGAACTTTCATAGTTCTATTATATGCACCCTTTTTGTTTGTTCCTTGTTTTAATGGAACCTGTAGAAGATTTGCAATTTCTGTCATGTTTAATTATAAATAAAAAATAAAAATTAATTATAAAAAAGTTATTCGAATTTAATGGAACCTTTATTTAAATCAACTATTATTTTACCATGTTCTCCTAATTGTTGATATTGTGTGTAAAGTTCATTAATGCTCATTGGTAAATTCACTTGATAAAGCATAACATTCAACTGTTGACGACTAAAACCACTGAAAATGAAAAGGGTGGACAGGTTTGATTTAATGTTTGTGCTTAATGCTTTAAAGTATTGAACAGCCATAAAGAATGAACACTGAATGTGTCGACATTGAGTTAATAATTGATTAAAATATGATTTCTCATTAGTTATTAGTTTTGATTTCACGGCATCATCTAGAAAAATTAGTGAATGCAAAAATTCTTTATCAAAATTTGAAATAGAAAGTGTTTCAAATAATTCGTCCCTTTGTTTATCAATAATTTTATCCTCTAATCCTTGCTTCTTGATTGTATTATATAACTCTTTATACATTAAAAAGTTTTTCAAATAATCTTCCGCTTCTTCTTGTGATAAATAAATAATTGGAATTTTTATTAAATGCTTTAATGATTCAAATGTATCATCTGAAGGTGAACCTGAACGGTTGATATAAATTAACACATGAGAATAAGGTGAAGTGTTAGCAATAATGATAATTTGTTTTAATATCGTTAATGTTTTACCTTTATTTTGTTTACCAATTGCTGCAGTGATTGAATTTAAGTAACATTCAGAATATGGAATTTTCATTAATTTTTCCTTAGATAGAGCATTTTTATTATCACTCAATGCTTCATTAATCATATCATCTATGTATGTATTATATACTCCTGTTAATTCTTCATAAGGGGTGGATGAATTGAAATCCATTTAATCAAAAATAAATTTATAATTTTAAACATTTCTATTCATCAATATTTCATCATATGAACTTCTATACTGTGGTGGTGTACCTGTTGGATGATATTTCAAACCTTCGTCCGGTGTCCATGTCCAATATGTAGTCCTAGTAAACCAAACCTGAGGAGGATTTGTCACCTTTGAACAGTAAGTGTCATTTACACCCTGAATGATTGGATAAGCTTTCACTTGTACTGTAACTTGTGAGTTGAAAGTTTCTAATCCATCAAAGAATATACCCGCTCCATCACGTTGAACTGGAATAGTGCATAAGAATGAAGTTTGGTCTTTCCATGTTCTAGCTAATGGCGTACCATTATCATCATTCAGTGGTCTAGTTAATGAGTCCTCGTATTCTTCTGTGCATTCATTCACTCCATCTAAATCAGAAGCTTGAAGCATACGTGTAAAGAATATGTCACCCACTGTGGTCATCGCTTGATCGGGGAAGTTTCTGGAATCTATAGTGACCTGAAGACCTCGAAGCATTGGATTTTCTAAAACCGTTCTTTGCATTGCATTCTTCGGAAATGCTAACACAACATCTGTAACATTATGAAGAGCGTATGAGAAATCAGAACTGATACCTTCAGGAGTGATGCAACCTCCATTTAGTGAACGAACGTCAATATGTTGAGCTGGAATCATGAATGGATCTTCCTTACTGAATAAACGTGGTATTGCTTTAATTGATTCTTCAATTAAACCGTATCCTGGTGTAATGCATTTATCCTCTAAAACTTCCATCTTTGTGCATGAAATAATAACGTCTTCAACTGTTGCGTCAGCAGATGTAGCGGCTAAGCTTGTAATTAATTTTGCAGGAAGTCCGATTTGTTGGAATTTGCGATCATATTTATAAACATGATTCATAATCTTTTCATAATTTTCATCAGTTATCTTTTCATAAACGTAATTTTGTAAATCAGCAACTCTTAACGGGTCAACCTGACAAAATACTAAAGTATCCCTGAAAACATAATATTTCAAAATGATTTCACCAAATGATTTGGGATAATCATCGAACGCCTGAAATGCTAACAAATCATTTACCGGAATAATCATATCAAAAGTGACATCAACTTCTTCATTTGCTTTAGTGAAAACTTCTGAAGGGTCAATATATTTTCCACATACTGAGTTATCATATTTTTGAACATTATTATATAACGAATGAACAAACTTTTTAACTTTCCTTTCTGATTTTGGTTTATATGTTGCAAATGCGAAAGATTCACGGGCGCAATCCATCTGAAGATAACCGGCATCACCTCTTTCGGTTTCTACTTCTAATTGTTTAAAGCTTTGATTTGATGATTTATAACCAACGAATAAACGCATGCATTTAAAAGCGGCATCACATGTGAAAGCTTTATTTGAAACTAGAGTTGCTTTAACTTTGCGTTTAATATATGTGTCACCTAATTGATTCACATCATGAGCCGGATTTGTAATTCTTAAATGAGTTTGTTTATCATCAAAATATGGAGTATCAGAGTCATAGCATGAACTTTCAAGTTCTCTATAATATCTTCTACCGTCATTCTTTGCGAATATTTCATTTATCTTTTCAAATGAATGAAACACATTTCCATTAATTGGTTTAGTGTTTGGCACTAAATAGTTAGTCGTCATTTATGATGAAATAAAAAAATCAAAATTAAAAGATGAAAATGAATTTTTAATTTTAATGAAATAATCAACTATGGCGGCAGGATTCTTTAAAAAGTTATGGGATAAAGTAAAAAGAGGAGCGCATAAAGTTTGGGAAACAAAGAAGAAAGGAGCAAATTGGATATTTAAGAATAAAGAAGCAATTAGTGACGTTGCAGAACAAATAGCACCTAATGTTCCGGTAAGGGAAGTATTAAATAAAGGAGATAAAGTTTATCAAAGACTACAACCGATACTAAGATAAAAATAATATTTATTTATTTTTCCACTACTTTCCTCCTATTTTATTAAGTATTCCTTCAGCAATTCCACCAACTGCGTTACCTGCTTGTGCTCCCATCGCTGGATTACCTGCTTTAGCACCTAATACTCCACCTATGATAGTTCCTGCCGTTTTCGCTACTGGTGCCAAAAAGTTTGCAATGGGTTTAATAATCTTTTGATGAACCCAACTTGCAGCTTTCTTAATTCCTTCCCATAACTTTTTAAAGAATCCTGCCGCCATTTCTGATTTAATATTAATTAAAAAATATATTTCATCACTTATATTCTAATTTTTATTTAATGATAAATGAAACCGATTTTAAAAATAAATGAAACAGAGGAGGAAGAAATAAGTGAAGATGTTCAAAATAAAATAAACATTGTTAAACCCATTACTGAAACAAAAATTTTTTCATCTGTTGAAGAATTTAATGACTATTATGCTAATAATAAAAAATTATTTGAAGAATTGACAACATGTAAATTGAATAAAATGTTTAAAGTTGATGGATTCAAAATTTCAAAAATAAAAGGTGTTGTTAGTTTGAAATCTATTCCTCAATCAAGAATCACCGCATTAATGAAAATTGATGATTTAACAAAAAGAATAGAAATTATTGAAGAAAGAATAAATCAAATAATTGATATCATAAATCATGACTCGTTGAGCCCGGGTCCTTAAAGTCCATCACTGAGTTCAAGGTTATATTCATCAAATATTTCATTATTAAATGCAACTTCTGCTAGTTTATTTATTTTTTCAATACGATCATTTGAAAGTCTATCGTTTAATTTTTTCTGAAGTTTTTCATTTTCTAGTTCTGAAACTTTATTTGGATGATATTTAAACCCGTTAAATTCTTTTTCCTCAGTTTTGATCATTAATTTACAAAGAACTTTTGTGGTTGGAATTCGTTTAAACCATTTATCATTAATATTTGTTATAAATTCAATATTCGGAATTAATTCCCAAATTTTTGCATTTTCAATTAATTTATTATCAATTGCAAAAGCAATAGGTTTAATATTAAACTTACCTTTATAATATAAACTTTCTACATAATCATCGAAATAAACATCTACTTGTTTAACATTTTCAAGAATTGGTGAAAGAGCATCCATTAATTGATTGACGGTTACGAATCTTGATCCACTCATTTTCTTACGAATTAAAAAAATAAATTATTCATAAATGTCAGAAGAAAATATTTAAATAAATTATTTAAATTTTTTTACTCTATTCAAGAATTTTATTTTTGATATAACTCATTGAATTCAAAATTTTTTAAAAAATTGACACCATATTTGGAATCTATGCAAAAATATATTCTTTTTATTAATGATAATATAGGAATTGTAGGAATAAAAACTTTTTATAAATTATTCATAAATTTTTAAAATCTGCTATTCGGAAGTATGTTCAAAAATCATTCAATTATGTGAGAATTCTTACGATTACAAAAAAGGTCACACAACCCGCACTCATATACTACTTTTTTTAACATAAAACATAAGTATGCTGAGATCTTGTGGTTTTAAAAGAACATCTAACAAATGATCAAAGGTTAACATATAACAAACATTAGATTAAAGTTTATCAAAGATTCATAATAAAATAATTAAATTCTTCTATATAAGTCATTGTAAAGACAGCAAGTCATTGTACATTTGTTGAAATGATTTTGAATCTGAAACAAATGTAAATTTAAAATAATAATAAAATTCATGATTTTAAATAGAGCTTTTATAAACAAAATAAGCATTAGTATAGTCTTAATATATAGATAGAGATTTATGGTACATCAACCCGGAAATATCTTTTGAAAAATTGTTGGTAAATGAAAGCAGAAATTCCGCTTCCAACAAGTCTCGAAGCAAATGGAACAACCGGCCAATTTGAGTTAGTTTGGTTCCTAATTCCACTGATTCCTGTAAGTCCTTCAGCGAAAGCGAACATCTGAGGTGTATGATGCTTAAGAACCTCTTTAAAGGCCATTCCTGTGTTCCCTTCCATGGCGCTTCGTTGAATTGTATGAATATTGTAACATAATGCTGTTGCGCAGCGCTCAGCAAGTGGTTGTTGCTTGGAGCTAACAGCACTGGTCATCAGTATTATGTTCATAAGGTCGTCCTTGTCGAAATCTGTAATAGGATGGTACCTTTCAAGGGCGATTTTGCCATTTCCGAACAAAATATTGCTCTTATCAATATTGGGAACAACAACGCTATGTCTAAAGAACATAGATGAGAAGAATTCTGTCAAATTATAACCAATAGATTTTGTTATCGGTAATTGGCTGATGGCTGGAGGCTGTCTGGAGGTAACTAGAATATTGTCTCCGCTCAGTTCAGTGTTTGGAACTGGAATTGTTACTGGTAAATTTAATCTTTCGACTTGAGCAACGATTTCTTCGAAATTCGATTCTGGATCGATACCAAGTTTCTCAATGAGCTTCATTCTTGCGGAAATTTCTTTAGAAATATTCCATGAGAACCTGTTGATGAAAGAATTATATAAATCTCTCTGAATTTTCATGAACGGAAGGATGTTAAGCGGTATCTGTAAGAGTCTGAATGGTATCAAATCGATTTTTCTCATTCTGTCAACGTTGGGAGGTATAATTGTGATAGTTACTGGAATTCCGTTTCTTAAAACGCCATCCCTCTTAATAATGGAAGGAGAAGCGGAAAGAGTAGCTGATATTTCGCGGAATATATTGAAAAAATCATAACCTGTCTGCTTCCTGAAGAGTTCTTTGATTGTTGAAACTGGATATTCATTCAAAGTAAGGTGATTTGACTTCTTGCATACTGGATAACTCGTTGTGATTGCAGTAAGCGCAGCAATTTTAGCATTTGGTGGAAGCGAAAGTAAACTTTTTGCGATGAACTGATGAATCTCTTCATAAACACCTCCATTCAATCTTAAAGTCATCATTAATCTTGTATAAAATCTTTGTGTGGCTGCAGCATCATTGAAAATGGTCGAATTTGGCATTAATTTGTTGGCTAACTTACTAAATACAATATCGGTCGCTGAATAGCCTAACGTTGTTGTAAATCTACTAATATGGAATACACCGGCAAATAATTGACGTATCAAATAGCTTGAGTCTTTGCCTCCAATGATCCACCAACCAAGATTTCCAGTGGAAACCGCAGATAATCCGTCAATCGCTTTATCATTGAGAAGCTTGTTCTTTCGAGTGAAAGTATCAATAAAATAAAATCTGCCAAAATGGAATAATTGATTCTTCAAAAAATTCATTGGAAAATTGATTTTTGACAATGTAAAATTATTTTGTAAATTAATGACAAAAATGATTAAAACGGTTTTGACAAGGCATAGTGGCTGAAGAGAATTCGGTGAGGGTACCATACTGAATGGGTTCTCCATTCTTCATCCCTCGGGAAAGTCCCCAGACAGTTAGCATAAAGTGCAGGCCGTGATGGTGACCAATGACTTCGCTGGGTTTAAAGACCTTGTCGTTGTGCATGTCTGCTCGTAGAGTTATCGAATTGGGTTCTTCGGAATCTACCACAATGGGGCTCACTCCTTCAGCCATTATCACCTTTTTTTTAATTTTAGAGGCCAATTGCAATCTTTTTTTTTATATTTTATTATTTTTTGAATATTCGTTTTATGAGCTGATCTCAAAAAATTACATGAGTTAATGAAAAGTTTGTATTTAATCAACAAAGTTTTTGGGAATAATAAGTCATGGTCGCTCGGATTTCGATTACTCTTCGCCTTCTGGCTTTGTAGGAATAAGTCTGTACTCTGGTGGAACTTCATCTTCTGTGTAAAGTCTGTCGGAGAAGTAAATCCGGCGGACACGGCAATTAGCGAAAACTGAAACTCTGAGTGTTTCTATGTAGTTTGTACCATAGGCACGGCGAGTGAAATCGCTCAAGTTGAACTGAATTTGGTTCCAACCTGGGTCGAGTCTCATTGGAAGTGTGCAAACGAATGGTTTAACACGTGTTTTAGATTGGAAATTGGAGGCGCGGAAACGACGTCTCATGTTCATATCATCGAGAACTTGGATTTCGAATGTGAAGTATTTCTTGAGATATTTAAGAACTAAAACCAAGAAAGGAAGCTTAATAGCAAGCTCTTCCTTTGGGTCTATTGGGCATGTGATATATGTGTTATTAACTGTTGTGCTAACAATTTCGAGAACGCAAGAACGGATATCTGGATCTGTAAGTCTTTTAATATAGCCATTTTCAACGTGCTGCTCCCAAATGCTTAATGGCTTGGAACCAACGGAATAGAAAAGGTTCAAGAAACCTGCCTGGTATTTATCTCTGAACATTCAAGTTTGAATATAATAACGTTTTTTGTTTGCTTTGACGAATAGCAACTTTACAATTTTACATTGTCAAAAAATGCTTTATGAAGTTTTTGGAGCATATTTCCTATAATTTGATACAGATATATGCAAATCAAATAAATAACAAAGATAAATAGAATCAGTTTAATTGAATATCAAATTGATAAGGAAATAACTTAGAGTAATGATATAGCACTATTTAAATATATTTTTGGGAGATAACTTGATTAAACATAAATACTGACAATGTGTTGTCTGAAATATATTTAAAAACCTTAGGGCTGTACAAAATCGAGGAAAACATTGCCGTGCGGTAATATAGGGTCAAAAAAATCGCGCCTCGGCGGCTCCGCCACCTCGGCACTATTAAGTGCGCATTATATTTAATATAGTTAGTATACATATTTTCAGTACGGTGGCACTGCGCGCCATCTTACTGAAGATATGTCAATCTGACACTTTACAAAACCACTAACGTATATTTTACATCACAGATGTAATATTTCTAATAACCTTAAACTATTTCTGCCACGTAAAGTATTTATCACATAAACCACCTCATCTCATCTCTCTGTACGTTATATATTGTGCGCAGGTCATTGCCCATGGCAACTCCCCACGACACAATGCACGTGCATGAAAAAATAAACGTTCTCACTAACGTTCACACTAACGTTCTCACTTACAAAAGTATTGCAACTCCTCCCATTGCTGTGCTTCATATAACAGCTCATAATCTTCTGACTCACTTTCTTCTTCATATAGGTCAAAATCACTGTCATAGTTTATACCTGTAAGTTTTGACAAAGCTAATGAAACACGCTTACCGTTTGTATCATATGCTTGTATAAACTTTCCATTATGCTTGTAGTCATAAACGCTCAAACTAACTTTACCCTTTCTCCCTCGTATCTGATAGAATGTATTTTCACGAGGAACGAAGAACAAATTCTTGAACTCATGACCGTTGTAGTTTGTTATCTCAATAGTTTTCGTCATTTATATAAAAATAAAATAAAAAATAAACTTAAAAATAAATGATATCACCACCCTCACACGTATGAAAACATAGCACAAAAATAAATTTAGGGTAGATGGTTAGATCTAACCCGATTTCTAACCTCTTTTCTACCCTGTTGAATTCATTGCTTTATAACTCTCTTCCTTGGTTTCTTTTTAGTTGCTTTCTTCACGTCTGTCTCCAACTTGACTGTCTTTCTTCTTCGGCCGTAATGATACCAGTTACTTCCACCAGTCAATGGGTCAAATGGTCTTTCGTAAGGGTTTCCATACATTCCATAGGGACCATACGGAAGAACTACTGGTGGAGAAGAAACATTTTCTTTAGTTCCATCAACTCTATTTAAATGCATTGTTTCACCTTTCATCTGGTCATTAAAGTCTTTTGCGTGTTTTGCAAACTCATCGTCCTTTCCTAAAGCATTTTCTGACTCAGTCGCAACCAAATTGGATGCTTTATTTATGAGCCCCATTTTATTTAATCTTAACTTCTTTGCAACCCAGCCTCCAATCTTTCCTTTATTTGCATCTAATGTCTTTGAAACCCTTCCTCCACTCATTTTATTTACTGCGTCATAAGCTCCAAGTGCTTTTGCTCCAAATGCTAATGCTTTTGTTTCCATTGCGCCTAAAGCTGCCCAAGCTACCATTTACCCCATATTAAAATCATCTCTCTTCAATATTATCTCATAAAAGTTCTCGTTACTGGAGAAAGTCAATGAAACATAAGCGTTCTCACGGGCTTCGCCCTCACCGCTTTGCGGTCTATCTAACTTATTTCTTATATCATCTATACGCTTCAAAATGTCTGAACAATTGCTAACATCTTCTACAACAGTTATTTCATCATGAATGACCTTCAAGAACAAGCTCATTTAATATGCTATTAAAATCATCTCAATAATGAGTCCATCCTTTCCATCTTTAGGTAGCACAACATCTTTCATTGAAGAAGGTTCGACAAGTCTTATGTTAAACTTACTGACAAAGTTTGTTATACTATAATGCTTTGGCGGCGAATACATATAGTTTGAAAGAACATAATATAGATTCTTCAGCAAATTCACTTATACTGGATTTTATAACAATGTTCTCACGAGACCAAAAATACACCAATTGACAATCTTGTAAGGCAAAATCCTGCTGAACCTTCTACTGTAAACGTCGATGGTAACATTCCACGAAGGTCATCTATTGACATCGTTGAGTCACTGAATTTAAAATATTTCTTAAAGCAATCGTCATTATCTAACCATGCAATAGCTAGCTTTGAAGTTTTCATTCGAATATACATCTGCTTCATTAAATGTAAATCCTGACTTCTTTGCAGAGATGACTTTAAAATCTATTGAGTTTGTTTCAAAATTATATGCTATGGTAACTTCTGAAGGTAATGGATGTCCTTCCGCAGTCAGTTGTTCTCTCACTACCGTTTGAAGCTTTGTGTTAAAAACTTTCATGTCATCTCCTGTGTCTAGGTTCACATACACAGCAACAGGAAAACTATCTTGCTTCTTTGTTTCATCATTATATCTCAAAACATTAAAGTTCTTCAATAATATTGTTCTTCCTGCTGGAATACTTCGAACCTGTCTGATTTCAATAGCTTTCTCACCTCCTACATACTCTACCCAGTGTCTTGGATATTCATAAGTATACTGACTTTCTTGAATTTTGGTTGGTTTCATCAATAACGTGTTCATAGTATATCTTTATACTCTTGTCAGTTAGACTCGGTGCTATGTTCTGAATATTTCTGACTTGCATTTTTAATGGAGATAAAATGAAGCATTTAATACATGACGTAGATGAAGACATGAATGAAACTACAGACAAACTTAACTCTTCTCTTATTCTTCCTTTCAGTAAGGACTATGAGTTCTGTTCAAATGGTGTTTATTTCTATTGTGGAAAGATGGGGTCAGGAAAGACATTTAACCTCATTCGTCATATACTCATAACAGAACGTTTAGGAAATGACTCATATTATGACCAAATCATTATATCAGCAACTTCAGACTCTATGGACTCAACAGCGAAAACATTTATGTCAAAAGTTCAAGCCTCTGTCGTTAAAGTTCCAGACAGTGAACTCATTGAATTTCTTCAACGTTACATTCGACGTAAGAGGAAATATTATGTCATCGTTGAATTTATACAGTCAGGAATGCAAAAGACTTCTGAGGAGATGGAAAGAATTATTGACAAACACCACTTACGTCAATACTCAGGAGTTTACGATATGAAACGACTTACAAACTACATTCTATCAAAACTTTCAAAATACCCCTTCAAAAAGTATCCTTCAAACACTCTTCTCGTTTGTGACGACTTCGCTGGTAAAGGTTTAGTGTCAAAACCAGACTCACCATTAGCTAACATCATAACTAAAGTCAGACATTACCATTTAACTGTAGCAATACTTATGCAAACATGGCGTTTTCTTGCTTTAAACATAAAACGTCTCATAACTGACTTCGTTATCTTTCAAGGTTTCTCACGCTATGATATTGAACTCATTTGGAAACAGTCAGGTATAACATTACCTTTTGAAGAAATTTGGGAAGCATATAAGTCTCTCATCTCTCCTCGTTCATACCTTGAGATTCATATCATGACTAATACCATTAAAGTCAAAAATATTCCATGGGAACGACCAACATTGTTTTAAAGTTTAACCTTCAATTGACTGATGGTAAACAAATTCCATGCATCTCTGTCGCCATTTCTGTTAATATTTTTGCTGATTCATATCATCCACTTCCCCATCCGTTAGCTTTTGAGGATATGCGTTAGAATAGCTGTTCTTAAATGAAGGCTTTTCACCTTTGAGAGCATAAACTCTATAACTTTCTGCATACTTTATGTTTGAACCTCCTGAGCCATCATTGACATAAATTTTTATAGGCTTCCACCCTTTGTTCATATTCCTGCTTCTTCCCTTTGCTCTTTTGTTCAGTAGTTCTACATCTTTATACACAGCACCTGTCTCAGTGAATTCAACAATATTTTCATTCGTTAGCTTTACATTCAAACCCTTGTCGAGTATATTGTTCATTTCATACATATAAAAGGTTTTTATTCTATATGAAATGAGAAGCAAATCCATCTTAGCTGGTGCCGTTAATGTTCCAATTGAACCAACATCAAATGTTGACTCACGAACGACAAACAATATTGTCATAAAGAACTATAGTTCGGAGTGTTTGAAAGAAAAAGAACCAGATCTTAAGTCGGTGAATTTAAACTCAGCTTCAAACGCTAACGCTACATCAGATGTTAAGTTAGAGTATCCACCACTGGACCAAATTCTTTCAAGAGAAGCCAACGACAACCCTTACACAAATGTTCAAACAAATCCTTCAGATAACGTAGACCATTACCTTCTTCAGTTATACCAAACAATTTTACTCAAAGACGATAAGAAGCTTTTGACAAATCTTATAAGTAAGAACCAAATAATTCTAACAAAGGAGGACCTTGAAAATGTTATCTCACGAATAACAGGGAAACAATGTGTCATTGACTATCTTGACCCTGAAATCGAATGCTGTGGTCAAACTCCACTATTCATGAAAATAGGTAACATCCGCATCATTGAAATACCAGGTACTCCAGGAGTTGAGTTTAAGTATAGATATTGTAATGCATGAAAAATAGCGTGACTTCATTTTTGACAGTTTACAAATGTAAAGTGTTGCATCCTTAAAAACTTGGAAATATATACATTCATGAATTATCTTGTATATTAATTGAAAATCCATAAAACCCTAACAATATTTTTTTCTTAAAAAAAACTATAAAAATATAAATAAAATTAATCGTTAAATAAAAATATTTGATATTAGAATTTTATTGGAAAAATAAAAAACTTAATATTTTAAAGAAATACTTAAATACTTGAATGTTTTAACTTTTACATTATCATATAGACTCTCAAATTATTGATTGGAAACGGTTTGAGGGTTATCAATTTAAAAAAAATTGTGAGTTTTTTAGATTTTTGGCAATGTTAAACGGTTAATTTTTTCTCAAAAAAATATTTCGAATTTCCGAAATTTTTGACATTTTGGCTGAGAACTATGGTCTGCGAGGTACATAGATAGAATCAGTACCTCGCAGACTATAGTTCTCTATATGGCGCCGAAAATTTTTAGTGAAATGTCGTCACATTTCACCAAAAATTTTTCGGCGCCATAGGAAGAATTGGAGGGTGTGAGATACTATTACATGCTATAGTACTCACACCCTCCAACTCCCAATCAAAATCGCATAAAATTTGATACTTATCTTCAGATTACCTCCCATTATAAAATATATCATTGCTATCTCATCGTACTATATTTCCACCCTATTGTATTTAAAAATATAAAATTTTTTTGATAATATATTTTTATATCTTGAATTTTCAAACAATATATTCACAGATAATATAATGGAAAATCTATCTCAACCTAGCCTTAAAGTACCAAACTCCTGCTTGCATTCTCACTCACAAATATTAAACATCCATCTCCAAAAAACTAAATTCTTCACAATTTTTTTAAAATTGAGAACATTAAAAACGTATGCATTCAATAATTTAAGATACTAACAAATATTACAAACTTCAAAATATCAGATATTAACGTTTTTCAATTAAAAAATATCATTTTGCTTTTCAATTCGAACATAAATCTTAAATATTTTTAATTAATATCTGATTTACAGCATTATTATCCATTTATAAATCTGACAAATAAATGACAAAACCATCAGAAATAGCGCCACTTTTTGTCAAAAGTGAAGTCACGCTATTTTTCATGCACAACAGATATTCAAATGAGTATACAAAACTATCTACTTACTATAAATTATGTCTTAAATATGTTTTAGTAAATTAAAACAGTCAGGAGGCTCTTTGAGCCCATCTTGGCGCTTTGCGCCGTTAGTCAAAAAAATTTTCAAGTTAGCAATTTGTAATATCTATCCAAAACTTCTTCAACAGTATCGAACTCATCTTCATAATGCAAACCTAATCTTATTGACTTGGTGCAGTTTTCACTAACACAATATTTTTCTGTTCTCTTGACTGACATAACTAACTCATTTGTTTCATCAAACAGCAACAACCAAAGTTTATGACCTAATACATAACATTCATACTTTATATTTTTAGCTCTGAGTTCTCTTGTAAGCCGTTGCATTTAATATTTTCTAAAAAGTCAACTTCAACAGTCATTCGCACTGGTGCCTTCAGTTCTACAGGCTCTCCTTGAAAGTCAACAAGTCTGAATTGCATGTCTTTCAAATTATGAGGACTAATGCGAACCCATTTACCTAAATGAGTTGCTGTGACAGGAACGTTTGGAATGAACATTGAATTGACTGCATAACAGAAAGACTTATATTCTACTGAACCTTTACTATTAACTCCTGAAATACCTGTGACATTAGCTATTTTAGACTCAATGTACAAACAATTACCATAACATACGTATGGAACAGATTTCATCTCAATCGTTTTGTCAACACTTTTCAAAGGAAATGTCATATGGTATGCACCCAAAAGAAGTTGTACTCTATGACTCATTCTTGGTATCTTAAACTCTTTCTCGCTGCTGAACTTCAATGTTCCCTCAGAAGAGAGTTCGACATCTATGTTGTCAATAGTTTCTTCATTTATGAGAGCATTTAACACTCCAGCAATTTTATCTATTCTATACCCAGCTCTATTAGGAAATGTTATAACACTTCTTTTGTCATCTATTTCAATCTCTATGAAATCTGTTTCATTGTTATGACAAAAGTTGCGATAGTATTGAAGTCAACAACTCTGAAAGCAAGCGCTTCATTCTGAAGACCTAAGTTTGTTTGTAGCTTTACTGTCCCGTATTCGTTTGGGTCTGTACTTTGCAAATAGAACAACATTTTATTCTCATTAAAATATGACTATTGCTGCATATGCGTATGAAACAAATGAAGCAAGAAGAGCACATGAACTAGTAAACGAAAACTCAACTTTAACCATTGAAGGCAATGATTTAGTCATTGACGATGGAAAAACTAAAAAAGTCATTGATTTCGATACTTTTAACACTTATGACCCATTCATTACAACAAGCAAGGTTCCCATCATAAATGATGGAACGGTGCAATATATAAATTCTACAGTAGATGCCTCATTAGTGAAAGTATTAAATGTTCTCATTGAATTGTTAAAGAGCTTTCGATTTGACGACAACATTAAATGCCTAAAGAATTTAGTCATGAATGAGAAACAAATTCTCGGCGTTGCTGGTAGCAGTAATGATGTACACCTTATGACATTAGAATATTATAACGAACATAAAGATGAACTGAAAGGAGAGAAGGGTGACACCGGACCTCAAGGACCACAAGGAATACAAGGACCTCAAGGCGAAAACGGTTTGGATGGTGAAGATGGAAAGGATGGAAAAACTGCTAAATCATGGATATGGAACCTTATAAATACTGGTTTAACAGCTGCTTCATATGGAGTTCTTCAATACCAAATCGGAAAGATATGGGCAGTACTTGGTGAAGAAGTTTTAGATGACGTTAAAAATGCTTTGAACTTCATTTCAAATGGTTCGGATACTATTAAAACTTTATCTGGTTGGATGCAAGAAACAAGGAGTCAAATAGATACTGTAAGACGTATAGCAAACAATGCACGTACGGGATTGGATACTTTACGAGAAGCACAAAATACACTAAAGGAAGCAAATGATATTCTTGGCTCAGTATCAGACATGCATGAAGATTGGCTTAAAGGTATTGACAAATCTTTAAAAAATCACAGTCAGTCTATTGCTGACTACAAGAAAAGTATAGATTTTTTACATAGTGCTATGGACGTACATGATGGAAGCATAAGGAACTTACTTAATGCTAACAATAACTTACCAGGAACTATTAAAGCATTTATAAAGTCCTTTGTAAAACCTGGTGCTCTAACATTTAGGTCTTTGAGAGCAAGAGCATTGAAGTCAAGAGATGCAGAAACTCCAACAGAACCTACAGAAGGAACTGAAACAACAGAAACTCCAGAAGAACCACCAAAACCAACAGCTAATGAAATATTGTTCGAATATTTTCCAAGGTACTCTGTTCTCATTGCATATATTCAAGAAATACTTAAGAAAGCAGACTTGACTTTAGGAGATGATGAAAGTTCTGTATATCTTTCGTTCCAGTTTCAAATAGCAGAACTTTTGAGACAGATATGCTTAATGTATGACAACATCTCTGATTTCACAAGATATGATGACGACCATGACCCCGAACACGGTGAAGAAGAAGTTTTACAAACATCCATTAAGACAGGAAAGGTTTTAACTCAAAGTCTCATTATTGACACTAAAGATGGCGAAGTGGACGTTCTTCAAGAGCTGAAGAAAAATACTTCTTCGGGAGGTGGTGGTAGGCATGAACTTGAAATAAATGAGATAGAAGAGAAATTAGCCGAAAAAGCAGATAAAAACCATGTTCATTATATAAGTTCAGACGAACAGATTATAACGGACTACCATGGATATTTAACACAGGATGAACAAATAAGCACTGAAGATGTTAATGAAAGAAGATATAAATTCATTCGTGCTAAAGGTTATGATATACGCTGTACTGTACAGTATGACACAGGTAAAGCACCAGAAGCATTTGGTTATAACGATGAAATTTATGCTTCATACTTCTTTGTTAACGGTGTATTAGTTGAACCAAGATTTACATTGAGAGTTAAGACAAAAATAACCGTTGAAGATGCTATTAAAAGTAAAGCTGACAAAGATGAACTTGACGCAACGAACAAAGTTTTGAAATCTCATAAACACAATATCTCCGATATAAATGAACTTCAAGCTACATTAAATAGTAAAGCTGACAAGAACCATACACATGAATCCTTCACTACTGTTAGAGCAGACGACATAATATTGAACTATACCCTTGGTTCAAGTGCACCATTAGAGAATCCAAGTACAAGCGTAAAAGATACACTAAACTCCTTAAATAGTAAATGTATGAACATTGAAGGTCATGTCAGAAACTTTGAAACACATGAACTACCAGCAATGTTAGATAAAAAAGCAGATAAAGAACATACACATAACTCCTTCTCAACTGTTGCTATAGAAAGTATTGAAGGAACGGTTGGCGGAACTGGTGGGGATGCTTTATATTATAAACCTCCTAACTTTCCACAAGGTTTAACATCGAATGAAAACATAACAACGAAGAAAGAAATTAGCTGTAAAAATGTTTATGTCATGGATGATGAAAATAATGTTAAATTCACTGCTCAAGATTTATATGATAATAAAGCTGACAAGAACCATACACATGAATCCTTCACTACTGTTAGAGCAGACGACATAATATTGAACTATACCCTTGGTTCAAGTGCACCATTAGAAAATCCAAGTACAAGCGTAAAAGATACTCTTAACAATTTAGATAACAGTTGCAGGAATATCGAAGATCATGCCAGAAACTTTGAAGCATATGAACTACCAACAATGTTAGATAAGAAAGCAGACAAAACAGAGCTTCAAACATTAAAGACAGAAATACTTCAAACATTATATCCTATAGGCTCTATTTATACGTCAATGAACTCAACAAATCCAGCAAGTGTTTTAGGTTTTGGTACGTGGAAGCAGATTGTAGATAAATTCTTATACTGTGCTAGATATTCAAAGCAAACAGGAGGTTCGAAGAAAATTAAAGAAGCAAACCTTCCACCGCACACTCATACAGGAACTACAAACTTTTCTGGCGACCATAGCCACTCATTAAGAGACCACCCATTATACAACTCAGAATATGAAGCTGGCAATGACGTTTTATCTCCATCTTATAACAATTCAGCAAAAAAGATTTTTCGACCAATTGAACCAGGAGGAAATCATTCACACACTTTCACAACAAATCCAACAGGCTCGGGTGCAGATTATATGCCACCATTTGTGACTGTATTCGCATGGTACCGAGTTCAATGAAATCTTTAACTTTACATAAATGAGCTTGAAAGAAGTATTCGAACAACATCCATGGAGGTCATTTAAGAAGTTCAATGAAGCAGCAAAAAGTTGGGGATTTACTAACAGAGCTGAAGTGAAAAAGTTCTTTGACAAAAATGTTGTACATCAAACAAAAATAAACCCTTACGACTACTTTTTACCAATTTACTCCAACACTCCTGACGCATACCAATTTGACACTCTCATTCAAAGCAGAAAAGGAGGACATAAACCATTCCTCATCTTCATTAATGTTAACACTCGCAAAGCTTTTGCGTATATAATGAGGAATAAAGGAACTCGTGAAGTGTTAAGAGTTTTACAAAAGTTTGTAGCAGAACATAGCCCAAGTACTTTAACATCAGACCAAGACAGTGCATACCTCAGTAATGAAATCACAGATTTTCTCATTAAGCATAACATAACTCACTACACTACTGAAGACCATAACCATAACATACTCGGCATCATAAACCGCTTCATAAGAACGCTCAGAGATTTAAACCAAGAGCGAGACTTTACCGAAGAAACAATGAAACACTTTCTCGAAGTATATAATTCCTCAACATATTCTACAACAGGACATACACCAAATTCAATGACACAACAACAAGAAGAAAAGTATATACAAAAGAAACGAAGTCAAACACAAAATATCAGAAATTCAACACAATTTACCCTCATTCCTGGTACAAAAGTTCGTGTAGTTCTTGACGACAAACCGTTGACAAAGAAACGTTTAAGGTTAAGTAGAAACTATTATATCGTAGACTCTACGCAAGGTAATGGATATCTTATAAAAGCTGCTGACGACTCTATTGCGTTTTACCCTCGACATAAATTAGTTGAAAGTAGTAATGACAAACTTGCTGAAACCATTGACGAAGCAAAGCGAGGAGTGGTTATTGAAATACTTGGCTACAACATAAACGATGACACTTATAAAGTAAGATATGAAGGAGGCGTTGAAGATGTTATACCATCTAAGAACTTGAGAGAGTCGAAGCCAACACATCTGGGACCATTAGAGCGGGAGTACTGGAAAGACAAAAATAAGCCAGAAAGAATAAGAAAATTCTTCTAAACTTTTTCATTAGATGTAAATCAGACATGAACGAGAACAGTCATGATATCATTAATGGTACCATAAATTTTAACATAAAGACGCAAAGCGGCGAGGACGAAGTCCATGACCAAAAATAATGAATTTCATTAGTTAGAAAAATAACGCTAATTTTTTTCTAAGAAAAATTTTTATTTTGTATGTAAAGACAGTAATGACAAACATTGAGTTTGAAACAGTTAGAAAGATAGACAATGACACCAAAGTGGTTAGAATAGGTGATTTAAACGTAAGATACTCAAAGAAATACAACAAATATTCTTTGTCAGACATTATATCTCCATCTGGAAAGAAAACAAACGACTGGGTTAGAAATGCTTCAACTCAGAAAATTTTGACAAGAAATCCTGAGCTTATGATATCAGTAGCATTTCATGGAACAAGAGCATATCTTATAGACAAAAGTCTTATACCAATAGTTTTGTTATGGTTAGACCCAGTTGTTGGATATAACTTCATAACATATGGTTCATTCGACTCAGAACGTTGCAGTGAAGGCTTACTTTATATCGTTCAGAAACCGAAGGACTTCACACAAAAAAGATATAAGATAGGAAGGACATATAATATAACTCAAAGATATGACAGTACAGTCAATAGAGTCAAGGTTGTGTTTGTTAATGATATGAGAGCTGCTGAAACAGAACTGCTTGAAGTTTTTGAGAAAATGTATGGTGTCTCCATGAAAGGTAAAGAAAACGTTTGAAGTAGATGAGATAGATAAAGCTATATAAATTATTTGACGAAGTTGCTGAAATACATGTAAAAGCGTTTTATTTTTGGTCTTTTGTGAAAGTCAGAAAATAACGCTTAATTTTATTTTTATTTATTTTTTTATTTTGTATGAAATGACAGTAATGTCAACATCAGAGAACACAACAACAGTTATAGTCCATGAAGCTATAAATGAAGAATACGAATACATACAGTATAACAAACAGTTACGTCTCATTCGTTCAGTCAAAGATGACATGTACCAAATGCAAAGTATAATGAATGCTCTTCGTTCTACAAAGCAAGCATATCATTGGTTTGAAAAACCAACAGACAAAAGAACTTTTAGAAGAATTTCCTCATATGATTGCTTCCCTCGGAAAACCGAGAGAAGAGATTCCGTATGAAAATCGCAAGAATTTGGCTCCTGGTTTGAAAGGTTATTATGTTCATAGACTTTTAGTAAACGCTGTAGCAATGTGGGCTTCACCTCGTTATACTTGTTATATTTTCATGATGTTAGATGAACTATATAAAGCAGAACGTGAAGATATGGAAATGAAACTTCAAGCAAAAGATGAAGTCATTGAATCCAAAGACAAAAGCATACAGAAAAGAATACCGCGTTCAGTACCAAAAGGAAAGGAAAAGAGTTATAAGTATATGATATATACTGAAGAGATGGAAAATGAAGAAGATAAAGATATGGTTATGTTGCATTTAGTGAGAAGAAACAACAAGAGCTTTTATGACCTCGCTAAGATATATAAATCTGACAGAAACTGGTTCTATCGTGAAAACTTACCGATTTCAATGACACCGAATGAGCAAATAAAGGAAATTGTCAAAAATACTCTTCCTCAAACACATTATGACATCAAAGGTTGCACACTACTTACATTCAAAGAAGACTTACCGCTACTGAAAGAAAAGATAACAGAATATTTCGACAACTTCAAAGAGGAAGACTAACCAAAAATATATTTTTGCTTAAATGACGTCAGGGTCAATTTCTTCAACCATTTCACTTCCTTCGTCAATGTCAATAGAAGCTTCTTCAACCTTTGGTAAGAATTTCTGTATAACATCTTTGTTCGTTATTGTCTTCAGAGATGAAGGATAATATTTCACATTTGTTTCACCCTTCTTATATTCTTTCTGTTCGGAAAGATTTAAAGCAATACTGAAGAAGTCAATGTTAGAGTTCTTTATGACAGTATAATGAGTATCTTTGACATTCACGAAGAAACTCTTTTGTTTCAAAACTACTGCTAACTCTTGTGAAGTATAACGTTTGCGGTCAATGACGATAGCTAATGGTCTGACATACTGACCAAACTTAGATTCTTTCACAAACTTCTTGTTAAAGATAACATTAACATTTGAAGCATTATTGAACTCATTCTTGATGGCAGTAGCGAGAGCATTGTATGAAAAGAACTTGCAATCTTGCATGTGTTTCATTAAAATAAAAATATTAAATTATTTTGAAAAATAACTTTAAAAAATCTAATCTAATTTTTTCAAAAAAATATTTTTTTATTTCCTACTAAAGATGTATCGGAAGTTGTCTAAGTTAGAAACTCGGAAATAAAACAACTTCTTACAGAAGCTAATATAGATGTTGCAAAGCATTACGCAACAAACAAAAAAGCACTCGCTGACATCCTCAATGACTATGATGGTGAAATAACTTATGATAGAATTCATGAGTTCATAAAGCCGCAACGCGGCGAGAACGAAGTCCATGCAAGAGCATTTCCTTTAAATGACGTTGCTATTGACTTATATCATAGACGTTCAGTACCTCATGAAGTAAGAAGAGAAATGTTTGACATAACAAATGCAAACGTTGGTGAAACAAGAAGAAGAGACGACACACTGAAACAACAGAGAAGAGAGATGTTTAAGAGCGCTATAGAACAAGTTCGCAAAGCTAACGATGTCCTTCGTTCCATTGACGACAAACCAAAAGAAGGTGAGAGATGGTTAAAGAAAGATGAAGAGAATAGGAAGAGAAATGTGAAGCAGGCAATAGACTCATTGACTTTAACATCGAAGCTTTAGATGAACCAAACAGAGACTACTTTACACAAACATTTCGGTAAGGTTTTCATGAGACTCTTAGAGAAGATTAAAATAAACTCCCAACAAAGATGGATGGTATGTTTTAAACTTGGTGGAAAGTATGAATGTTCTACGTTAAACCTCAATAATATTGGAACATTACTACATCAGCTCTTGAAGGAGAACTTTATATCAGAGATAGAAGCAAATGCTGCAGGTATTGTTGAAATGCACTATGACTTCTTCTTGACAAACATAAAGAATCTTACCGAAATAAAGATGTATGATTTAACAGAATATGAAGGCTTAACGATGTCAGATGTAAAAGAAAGGCAAACCAAAAAAGAGACCATATAGAGATGAAAGCACACTGACAGAAAGACAGAAAAGATTTTGAACAGACTTAAGCAAACAGGAGAAAACAAGATATAGATGACTTCTGGAATGAAATCCTTGGTGAAAAAGAAGTTTTTATAAGAAGAGAAGCGGTCAGTTCTGGAAGTATCTTTGCACATTACCTATAAATCTTGAACGCTACCAAATCTTCAATGAACTGAACAAAAGAACTGCAACACTTATGACAGAAGATAACTGCTTTCGTTTATGCTTGCATTCAGGCTGGAGTAAATGAAGAAACTATTGACCACATGAGAGAAGTCATTCGTGTTAGAGACTTTCCTCAAAGTAAAGTACAAGAAATTTCTGACGCAACTGGTATAGCATTTAATGTTACCATTGGTTATTTGTCGACAACTCCATAAGATAACAGAATAATTCACTACATACCAAAAGAATGTGAAACTGCCGAACTATTGACTTACTTCTTGTTGAAGACCACTACATGCTAAAATGAAAGATTACCAATGACAACATATTTCATTCGCAACTATATAGAAATCTTGAAGGAGTGTGGTGGAATGAACATTGAGAAACAGATGAAGATTTATACAAAGAGAGAAGATAAATATGTAGTTCGTTATGATAGAACAACACCGTTATGGGATGTTATGAAAACATTGTGGGAGTGCAAATATTTCGAACCTATTTCTTATGGAGAACTTTTCACATATACGACTGACTTATATAAACAGAACCTTGCACCATTTAAAGATTTGACATATGCTCCAAAGTATTGTGTACAACTGAAGAAGAAAGCCAGTCAAAAGAAGTAAATAAAAATAAGTGCAAGTTCATTCCTGAGCACGTTTTCTTTGCTGACTTTGAGTGCAGTACCGATGGCTTTCATAAAGCTTTTAACATATGTTACGACAGTGAAGATGGTTCAGTGAGTGAAAGCATTTGGGGTCAGAATTGTGCAACAGAATTTTTGGAACGACTTCCTGACAAGAGTTTAGTATATTTCACAAACCTCAGCTATGACATAAACTTCATCTTAAGACACATGACAGAAGTGAAAGGAACTCCCATCATTAAAGGTTCACGAACAATGCAAATAACTGGCTTATATAAAGGAAGGGCAATTATTATAAAAGACTCTTACAGTGTTATAAATAAGAAGCTTAAACTATTTCCTGCTATGTTTAACTTACAAAAACAGGACCGAAAGAAGTATTTCCATACAACTACTACAGCAGTGTTTTGTTAGCAAATGACAACAGAACTGGTGTCATTTCTGAAGCATGTAAGTTTATCCAGGATGCAGATACATTTATGAAAACATAGATTCCATCAAAGGTTGTAGAATAGATGAAAACCATTTCGACTTAGAAAAATATAGCACGTTTTACTGCAAACAAGATGTAAGAATTTTAAGAGAAGGTTTTGTTAAGTTCCGCAATGACATATTAAAGAATTTGATTTAAACGTTTATGACTACGTTAGTATTTGTTCAATTGCTAACAAATTATTTGAGAACAGAGTGTACTTCCCGAATGGAAATCTTTATGACCTCTCAAATAAACCAAGAGAATTTATTTCGAGATGCATTCAAGGTGGAAGATGTATGTTGTCAGATAACATGAAACAAAAGAGCGAAAAGAAACTCATTGCTGACTTCGACGCTGTTTCATTATATCCATCAGCTATAGCAAGACTTTATATACTTTGAAGGAATTCCAAAGGTTATGAAGGATGAGATGCTAAGCACAGAGTATCTCATGAGACATTTATTCGATGACGACCAAAAGGAACCCATTGGTGAAAAGTTTATGTCTGGCTTCTTTGTTCTCATTAAGATAACAGAGATTGGAATATATAGACACTTTCCTTTAATAGTTTGTGACCCTGAACTAAATCCAGAACTTAACGTTCCCAGAAGTTCAAACACTTGCTGTTTAATGTATGTTGACCATATAACATTACAAGACCTCATAAAATATCAAGGTGTCAAATGTGAAGTGTTGCAAGGATACTATTACGATGGAAACAGAGATATTAGAATAAGAGATGAAGTAAAGAAGTTGTTTGAGTTAAGGTTAAAGTATAAGAAAGAAGGAAATCCTTTGCAAGAAAATTAAAGCTCATTCTGAACAGTATTTATGGCAAAACTATTCTATCTCCTATTGAGTCAAAAATAACCATAGTAGATGACAAAGATGCTATAAGATATGCCATCAGAAACTACAACCATATAGTGAAGTTCGAAGGTTTGGATGGTTCAGATAAAACTATTTTCAAGCTAACAAAAAGCATTTGCAGACACTTTAACTTCTGTCCACTTGGTGTTAACATTCTGTCTATGTCGAAGAGAATAATGTGTGAAGTATTCTGTACTGCTGAGGACTTAGGAATGGACATCTTTTATAGCGATACGGACAGTATGCATCTCTACAATGAAGATATCCCTCGTTTAGCTGAAGAGTTTGAGAAACGTTATGGAAGAGTTCTCATTGGTAAAAACCTTGGTCAATTTCATAGCGACTTTGCAGAAATCACAAAAGATAAACAAAGTTTAGCATACAAGTCAATATTTTGTGGAAGAAGACTTACATAGACTTACTCACGAATGATTTAAATGAAGTTGCATTTCACTGCAGAATGAAAGGCGTGAAGCAAGATGTTATTGCTTTAACCGCTAATGAATGTTTCCTGACTCTGTTCAGTGTTTCTATGATGAAGATAAAGGTTTAATGGTTCCGCAAGGAAAATTTGACAAAGACTCTGAGTTCAGTGTTATGAAGTTATATAAAGCACTTTATGATGGTCAAGAGATTGGATTTGACTTATGTAAGTCTTCTAGTCCTTGCTTTGAAGAGAAGTTTAACTTCTCAATAACGACTAAAACAAGCTTTATTCGTAAGTTGAAGTTCTGAGGTCATTTATTTTTGTCAGCAATGAGGTCATGAATGAGGTCATGAATGAGGTCAGCAATGAGGTCATGAATGAGGTCATGAATGAGGTCAGCAATGAGGTCATGAATGAGGTCATTTATTTTTGTCAGCAATGAGGTCATTCGTGATAAAAATAAAGCTAGCGTAGATTTTACAATACTGCGATGGTAGAGTTTAAGAGTTGTGCTTCAATGTAGAGACAGTCCTTATGGTCTGGAGGTAAGAACACTGGGCAGTTATGGTCATGAGTGGAGAACATGTCTGTCCAAAACTCACGATTGAAGCCAGTTAATTTATAGTATTTAGGGTTAGGAAGTGGTGAAGTTCTTGTATGACCAATGAACTCATTTTCAACTCCCTTACTTAAGTTTGAATATAATATAGCTTGCTTTCTATCCCAAATGCCAGGTGTTACAATCTTTGAAAATTCATTTTTCCTCGGAAGCATTGCATCATAATTGAAAACATTCTTGAAATCATCACTTGGTTCAGAGATTTGAAATCTTATACGTAATGGATTTTCTTTCTCTTTAGCGACTTCATTGAATGGTGAGAATACAACAAACTGACAGTCATGTGTTCCATCTTCATTTTCATTAAATTCATAATGAAAGTCTATAAGTTGTGGCTGACTACCTTCTTCTTTCAGTTGTGCAAGAAACTCACGTAAAGGCTGTAAAGTTTGTACTTCAATGTTGAACTTTTTCTCGAACATCTCATTAAATGAAATCATACATTGTTGCAATGTTGTATCGTCTTTAAAGTATTTGTATATGTGAATGTTTGCGCTTAAAGACTGTTCGTCATTTTCTATCTCGACTTGAAGTATAAAGTCAACCTTTCTGAAAGCACGTGTTATACATAGATGTTTGCCAATGTACTTCTCTTCATTTATGTTCACAATCCAGTCTGTTGGAACTTAAACGTTACTCTGTTCCCCTTTATTTTGACGTCAGGTTTTTCACTACTGAACGCAACAGATAAAGGTATTTGTCTATACATTTAGTTCCGATAAAAATAACCCATTTACTCTTTCTTTGCTTCAGCTTCTTTAGCTTTTGCTTCAGCTTCTTCTCTAGCTTTCTTCTCCAGTAGTCTTGGGTTCTTTTGTCTTCCAGCAGCTAATGCAGCAAGTTGTTTTTCACTAAGTTTTCTCTTTGGTCTCTCTGGCTTTTGTTCTTGTTTTTGTTCCTTCAGTTCGGATAAAATTTGCTCACGAATTTCTTTCTTCAATGCTTCAACATCTATGACCCCTTGGGTCTTGTCCGTAGGGCTTGTTTGAGTCATTTGACTGCAGATAAAAAACAAAATTAAAACTTTAACCGATGTAAAATGAGTTTGTCAAAATCAGAGCGAGAGTCTATTATATTAAATGACGCCAGAGGAATACAACATCCTTTCTATTACGTAAGTCAGAGTAAAGATGGTAAAATATACGTAAGAAAAAGAAAGGTTCCATTAGCGAATGCAGAAAGCGACAACATTAAGGTGCATGGCACCGAGGGCGAAGCCCATATAAAACCTTCTGTTCAAACTGAGCCACCAATAGAACCAGAAGAAAAGAAGCCAGATGTACTTTCAATAACGAACCAAGAGCTTATTGCAAAGTTCGTGAATTTCATTGAAAAACAAACCGAGTCAAAGAATCCTGACCCGCCAGTGAAAGAAGTTGAGACAAAGAGAATGTACAGTTCATTGAAAATGTCAAGAAACAACTTCCACCACGAATGCCAAGAAGAAGAGTGAGAATAATGAAGTAAATAGATATTTTTATCTGAAGTAAATACATGCAGAACGAAACAGCTAAACGAATTTACTCCAGCAGAGCATATTCATCAGATTCGCTCATATTTCGATATCATAGACAATGCAGTTCAAATTGGTGACACTAATAGAAAATATTCTGACGCAAAGATTCCATCACAACCTGGAACTGCTAAAGATAACACATGGGTAACATTCAATCTCTCACCTCCTGGTGAAAATATGTTGGACCTTTACAATACATTCATTACGTATAAAATGGAAGGTCAATTTATTGTAGATAAAGAAATTGGTTCAGGTTCCAATAAAACAAACCCACCAGGATTTTGGATTGGTTTCGATGACGCTTTCTATGCAGTTGCTGGATATCAAATCCTTGCAAATGGTCGTATCGTATATTCTCAAGACAACGCAAGAGAAGAAGCATATATAACTTCAAACTCACAAACTACCGAACAAATAAAGAAAGTAGATGTTTTCTCAAAGACTCGACATGAAGATGTATGGAGTCATTCGGGAACATGCAGAACAGGACAAATTGTTAGTGGTCCAATTACAGCAGGAAAATCATTTGATTTTAAGCTTCGTTTAAGAATTCCTGCTAGAAGATTCCTTCCATTAGAAGCTATTCGATTTATTCCAGCTTTTGCAGGAAATTCAGCTTAAAGTAAAGTTCAGTAGCGACGCCTTACAATGCACATCTATATCTGTAAATGATATCATTGCTTTCAATCCAACTCTTAAAGTTGCATTTGCTTCAGATTCAAATCCACCGACAAATAAATTTGTTCCATGGAATGAACCATTCACTATGATAACGAAGGCAGTAGAAGCTAGTGGAACAGTTACTATTACAACTGTAACCCAGCAACTATTTCGAACAAAGATGGATTTTAATGAATGTTTCATTCATCCAAAGTCATTCTCTTTAGACCTAACATTTATACAGAACTTGTAGAACATTATACAAACGAGGCTTTATGTTTTCCTGTTAAAGTTATGGATTGGATTCCTATGGACGGTTCATTCTCAAAGAATACAGATAGTTCAAGTGCAACATTTACAGCAGCTTATACGCCTATTAATGTTAAAAGTATTTGGGCACTATTTAGAAAGAAAGACAACTATTATGTTAATTTTGAGAACCCTAAGTTTAAATATCTTCAGCTTTCCATGGGAGCTTATGGAAATATGCCTGCAGAACCTGAAAAATCATATGGACCTGTATTTTATGAAATGGTTGCGAACGCTTGCAATACAAACAATGATATGATAGGATTTAATGAAGATGTTATGAGGTCATTGGTGGATGATGGTAGTGTGGAACATAAATGGGATAGCTATGACAACACACATTTCTTATGTGGTTTTCCAACAGAAGTGGACTTTTGCTTCCAGCAAGGTCAAACATCTACTGCTCCAATAACATACAAATTGTCTGTTAAAGGACCTATTGAACTAGCAAGTGAAAATGTACCAAAGCCACTTATTGGATTTATGAGGGATTGCTGCTTTGCCATTCAGGTAAGACAGTCAGGCATCCCCATAATAAGATTAGATGACTATAACTTAGCCACGGACGACAGTGAGGAATAAAGGATGAACGTTTATTTTTAAAGCTTATAAATGAGTTCTTCATCAAGCTCTCGCGAACCTTCACCATCTATGAAACAAACTTTACCAAACGATTATGGGGCACCTATTGAATATTTCTTACGAGCTGCACAATGGCAAAGAGCAGTCTCACCAAGGTTAGGTGTTCCACCAGCTCCTGTCAAAAATAGCATTTGGTCAAGTCCTTATATAAAATATGGTCTCCCACTAGGTTTGCTAGCTACAGCAGGAGCAGTTATGAAAAAGAAATAAAGCAAATGTTGTAAATAATACTGAAGTAGCTGAAGTTAAACAAACTCCAACGCCTTCACAAGCAAAACCTTCAATAACTCCTGAACCTATGGAAGTACAAACTCCTGTTCAAAAGTCAACTCCTAAACCGACTCCAACATTTAAACCAGAACCTACTCCTCAAATAAATCGTAAAACTCCTGCGTTTCCTTACTGAAAAAATAACGTTATTTTTATTTAATATTAAAAATTTTATTTGATTGAAATGACAAATAAAGTCACTGAAGCAATGAAACAAAAGTTTTTGGTAGAATACATTAAATCAGGAACTATTCCAGAAGGTTTTTACATTCATACTATGAAGGATGGTAGAGTTCAGTTTAGAAAGATAAAGCAACCATTAGATAGAGAAGGTATATTAAGGAAGATTAAACTTCATGAGGACAACATTGCTGAACTTAAGAAGAAGTTAGAAGAGTTGGAGAAAGGAAGAGAGTTATAAAACAATGAATTCAACAGGGTGAAAAAACAGGTGAAAAAAGAGGTGAGATCTCACCACTTCACCTAAATTTATTTTTGTGCTATGTTTTCATACGTGTGGGAGTGGTGATATCATTAATTTTTAAGTTTATTTTTTATTTTATTTTTATATAAATGACGAAAACTATTGAGATAACAAACTACAACGGTCATGAGTTCAAGAACTTGTTCTTCGTTCCTCGTGAAAATACATTCTATCAGATACGAGGGAGAAAAGGTAAAGTTAGTTTGAGCGTTTATGACTACAAGCATAATGGAAAGTTTATACAAGCATATGATACAAACGGTAAGCGTGTTTCATTAGCTTTGTCAAAACTTACAGGTATAAACTATGACAGTGATTTTGACCTATATGAAGAAGAAAGTGAGTCAGAAGATTATGAGCTGTTATATGAAGCACAGCAATGGGAGGAGTTGCAATACTTTTGTAAGTGAGAACGTTAGTGTGAACGTTAGTGTGTACGTTAGTGAGAACGTTAGTGAGAACGTTTATTTTTTCATGCACGTGCATTGTGTCGTGGGGAGTTGCCATGGGCAATGACCTGCGCACAATATATAACGTACAGAGAGATGAGATGAGGTGGTTTATGTGATAAATACTTTACGTGGCAGAAATAGTTTAAGGTTATTAGAAATATTACATCTGTGATGTAAAATATACGTTAGTGGTTTTGTAAAGTGTCAGATTGACATATCTTCAGTAAGATGGCGCGCAGTGCCACCGTACTGAAAATATGTATACTAACTAATATGTCCTTCTTTTTTTTTCTTTTTTCTTCTTCTTCTTTTCCTTTCCTTCTTCCTCTCCTTCCTCTTCTTTCCTTCTCCTTCTCTTTTTACAAAAACGTCGAAGATCTTCGAATTTGATTGTTGGAAAAGCATCTATTTCAGATAAAGGATGCCTTTCTCACAGTCAACATACGAGGGTCCTGGCTGAAACGTTCTCAAAAAGCCTGAGATGGTAATTCTCTGATCACTCATAGCTGGGCAGGTAGTCATTGCTGACAATACCTGTCTTTATGCATGCACGCTTTCATGTATATGGGTTTACACTATCAATTCGCAAAGTTGTTCCGAATTCTTCCAAAATGGAAGGACCCGAAACAACTTTGCTTGTTAACGATACAGACGCATTACTTTGCATTGATACTGTGCTGAGTTGTGTAGAAAGTTTGATTAGAGTTGTTTTGTTCTGGTATCTCTCATCTTCTGATGAGAGAAATCAAAGCAACACAACTCTAATGAGTTTGTTTTCACTCATTTGTATGTAGGTTTTTAGTTCGATTGGAGCTGCTTCATAATGAGATCTCTCATCAATTGATGAGGGAGATCATAACAAAGCAGCTCTAATGTATATGCTCGTATTAACCGGGTTGTAATGCGTTGTAACGTCAGCTTGTAGTTCGTTTGGGGCCACTTCACATTGAGATGAGAAGAAATGATTAAAGGACTCTGAAAGGCTTTGGCCGTTGATGTTGTAATCGCATTACTTGGAACTAGCTGGATGCTAAGCTGTGTAGAATGTTCGATTAGAGCTGTTTTGATATGATTTTTCATCCATTTTGGAGGAATCATAGCAAAACAACTCTAATGGGTTTACCATCATCTACTTGTATGTAGATGTTTGGGAATTGTCTTGTTAATCGATTTTCGAGATGACTTTCAAATGCTATAATCAAATGACAAACAAGTCTAAGATTTCTCGACAATACATCAAATCATGATGTTTGTAAGTGCGATGAGATTAGAGTTTTTGAAGGAATGACAAGAGAAGTAGGGAAGCTCGGCATTCGCCGAGCAAATTAAAAATTAACGTATGGATTAAATTTTAAGAGGAATTCAATTTTAATCGGGTTGTTCAAATATTGATTAATATAATTTTATTTAAGATAAACAATTTTTGTTTTTGAATTTATTCAATTTATAGCTTTACATATAGTTTCAAAATTGTACAACTATGATTATTTCAACAAAAAATATCTTACTTTTTCACTTCACTTTCACCCTCACTTTTTCCGTAATTCAAATTTCAACATTATGTATTTTAATTCCTTATGTATTTTTAACATAATTAATCAAATAATAATTGGAAGTTCTGACTCACTTTTTCCGTAATTCAAAATCAAAAATATGAATAATATATCTATTTTTATATACTAATGCTATTTTCAACTAGAAGTGAGGTACGGTAATCTTACGGATTCCCGTAACTCAATTTTCGGAAAAAGTGCGTAAACTACTCAATTTACGGAAAAAGTGTCGTAAACTATTGATGTGGCGGTAAAATCACGGTAATTCACGGAAAGCTATATGCGAAAATTTGAAATTATACAAAATCGAGCGAAACACTTTTAAATAGGTTGTTCTCGTATTTAAAATACTATTCCCAGATTTATTGTCGTCAGAATATTTCCAAATTTTTGCCGATTTACAAAAAATGATTTACAAAGCATATTTTTTAATCTAAAAAATTCCTAAAAAAAGGAACCGGTGTGCGGAAACCTCGGTAAATTACCGCGGTTCCCGTTGGGACTGCCATAAAAAACCTGCATTAATATATATCTGTTTGTCTGAAATATCAATTTTTGGTATTTTATATTTCACACACCTTAGTATGAATAGATTCGAATTCATTTAAATCATATATGTTCATATTTATGGATTCCTAGTCATCTTAAGTCTTGTAATCTTATTAATAAAATTCACTCATGAATTTGATTTTAATTATCTCAAGTTTCGAGCCAGAATCAAAATATAGTTCATAGGCAGAAAATGGAGTACTATAGTTTGTGGGAAATATCAAAAGTTATATAAAAGATTTGATGAATTTAAAAATATTCTAAGTAAGAAGAAATTACTCGGTAATATTGATAGGACTGCTGACGTTATAATGTGTGATTTGATTACGAAATGAGAAACTAAGAGTAATAAAAAAATTGAATATGAGAACGTGGATTTCAATTTTATAATTTTGTCACTTTTATGATTGATGTTAAAAATAGGAATATGTAAGGGTTTCGTTTTGCTAAAATTGTCACTTTTATAGCATATTTGTTTTTGGATGTTTTGCGAAACCAAAAAAAAACTATGATATACAATGTGTGTGTAAAGAAAATACTTTATTTACTAGTTAAAAAATCATTTGGTATTGATCAAGTTTTTTTTTCTGGATAAGATATTATATGGATAATTGGATAGAAAATACAATTATATAATCTTGTACCTGGTTTAATTAAGCTAATTGTCATCAGAAACTTGTAATTTTTATGAATTTCAGATTTTCTTTTCATTACTGCTTTTCTTAATAGGTCAAGTTCTTATTTACGTTATAAAGTATGATATTTACAAATATCAAGTTATCGTGTTTTTTGAGAAATTATGAGAAACAAACAAAAATGAAAAAGATAGGAATAGCAATGAATAGTGATGTGGGTATAGAAAATGTAAGAGATATGAATGCAAAGCAATCAGTATTTAGGACATTGACCATAGATTTCGAAAAAAAAAATGCTGCATATTGAGCGAAAACTATGATTATATTATAAGGCTGTCATTTAAAGCATAATGAAACTATTCCCTTTTCATTTTAATCGAATAAGATAGTAAAGATTTTTGAATTAGCTAGAAACTGATGAGATGTTTTCACAAATCAGATTTTTAATCTCTATAATGCATAATTTGTAATAAACAGAAATTCATCAAAAGTGACAGCTCTCAATTTTTTGACATTTGTAAATTCTAAATTGAATGAGAAAAATGAAATAATACTAAGCATAATACAATATTCTAGATTTAATTATAATTAGGAAAAAGTTAGTTTTGAGAGTACTTTTCATAGGCATATAGAATGAAATCTTCTGAAAAATAATATCACATAAACTCATATTATTTTCTAATATATAACTATTTTATATAAAAATCAAATTTAATGATCTTAAAAGCGAAGGATAAACCTCAAAATTTACGAATATAATGAGTGGGAATATAATGCTTATCTATCATAAAATCATATGAAATATCAATTTTTGCTTTACGCCTAATTTTTGACGACAATTAGCAAAAAATGTTAAATGTTAACACTCAGTCCATTTGAATATGAAAAATAAAATTGACTTTGATTAAATGTTTTTATTTATCATGCAATTCTTCTTGCGACCAAAGATTTGAATAAAATTTCAAAAAATAAGATAGCTGAAAAAATAATATACGGTAGTGTTTACTAATAGATGAATAGTATATAAATTCTATTAAAATGGATTTGATCCAAAAAAATATATAAAATTTGATCATAAATAAAATCGTTTTAAATTACTTCTTCATTTAAATTATAACAATTATTTTTGGTTTTATATTTTTTTGGATCAAATCCATTTTAATAGAATTTATATACTATTCATCTATTAGTAAACACTACCGTATATTATTTTTTCAGCTATCTTATTTTTTGAAATTTTATTCAAATCTTTGGTCGCAAGAAGAATTGCATGATAAATAAAAACATTTAATCAAAGTCAATTTTATTTTTCATATTCAAATGGACTGAGTGTTAACATTTAACATTTTTTGCTAATTGTCGTCAAAAATTAGGCGTAAAGCAAAAATTGATATTTCATATGGTTTTATGATAGATAAGCATTATATTCCCACTCATTATATTCGTAAATTTTGAGGTTTATCCTTCGCTTTTAAGATCATTGAATTTGATTTTTATATAAAATAGTTATATATTAGAAAATAATATGAGTTTATGTGATATTATTTTTCAGAAGATTTTGTGTTCTTCTTCAAAATTTTATTTTTTTATTAAAAAGAATTAAGGATGTCAATTTGGAAGAAAAGTGAGAAAATTCCTAAAATGCTAAAAATGAATTTTCCAAACGTACTTTTTTATCTCATTTTTTTGATTTTGAAAAAAATTTGGAGAGAAGAACTCTTCGTTTTTGAATTTTGTCACGATGGTTTTAAAGTATATTAGACACATGTATTGATATTACTATTTTTGTATATTTTGAGAGAAAATCCCTAAAAAGTGAGAAAATCTGAAACGGTTTGAGAAAATATATAAACTATTGAAAATTTGAATTAAACTTCTAATTTGGAAAAAAGAAATTTGGAAAGAAGAAAATTCAAAAATCGAGATTTAGACTCAGTATCAAATGGAGAACAAAATGTTTCTTCATATGAAGGAAAAAATTTTCTTGAGAAGAAATAGAGTTTTTAAAATTTTATTGTATGTAATGAAATAAACAAATATTAAAATTCTTTTTTGATAACAAGAAAATTCCCAACAGAAAATATTTGAGACAAAGAAAAAAAGAAAATTGAAAAATATTACTCTCCTTTACATTTCATGAGATTTTCAATTTATTTTCATAAAATTGACAATTTTATACGTTTAGATGAAAATAAGTGATTTTGCTTGAAATAAAAATTATTGTTTGTTTACAGCTATCAAATAGATTTTTGCTATTTTGATTAAAATTTGTTAATCAAATTAATAAATTTTTTCTAAATATCTTAAATATCTGGATCACTCACATATACAATGAATTGAACGATAAAAATAATACAAACTCAACTAAGTTTCCTGTCTTTCAACCAAAAAATATTATGCAATTTAAATTAAATTGTTTATTCAAAGATTAAACAAAGATGAAATAATTACAGTTATCATAAACTTTATGAATAACTCTGTAATTGGTTCAGATTTTCGTAAAAATATTTTTATTAATATCGATAAGAATATGTTTACCTACTATCATCACATATCTATAAACAAGAGTAGAGTGATTTTTATCATCGAAACTTTTTAAAAGCTGCAAGCTGGAAGGAAAAATCTTGTTTTTTTTTCTGAGTTAGTTGTAGAACTATTGATGCCCGAGTTATCATTGTGATGCAGAAGGATATCAATGTACTGACTGAAGGATATGAATTGAATTGAATTTTATTGAATTTCAATTTGATCAAAATTTGTTGAAATGATATGAATGTGTCAACTTCTGTATCATTCTCCTTCACTCCTTCCTTATTCTTTCGAGAACGAAGCTAGCTCAGCTTTCGCTGAGCGAATTGACACTTTTCATGCCCTAAACGTACATACTCTCAAATTTATCGAAAAAATTAATACCACCTAAGCTAGTATATTCTTATTTTAAATATGATATTATCCTTATATTCCACACTAAAATTCATCTAAATCAACTTTTAAAAAAGTTCGAATCCTGCGCGTCTCACTTTTTAAATTTTCCAAATGGAAAATTATATTCTCCTAAAGTGAAAACAATTTTCCAAATTGACTTCCTTAAAAGAATCTTTACAAAATATACATTTACTTTAATTAATATTTAAAAACGTGCTCTATCAAAAGTTCCAAAAATTCAATATTTTAGCTTTTCTGAAGTGTCACTTTTGATGAATTTCTGTTTACAACACTATAAGCATTATTATCAACGTAGAATCTGAATATCATATCAGAAAATGTCGCAAATCTGACATTTACCCGACCAAATAGCAAAAATAATTGAATACTTTTCGCAAAAACTTTAAAAATCGATAAAAATATGAAATATAGATATTAAAGAGACTTTTTATATAATATTCATAAAGATTTTCCAAAAATATGATACCGCAAAATTAAAAAAGTGACGTCTTGAGTGGAGTCAAAGGTCGAAATTGCTAGCTCAATGTTTTTTTAGCGAAATTGCGTATTGTACGTTTTTTTCGCAAAACGAAACCCTTAGAATATGCGAGAATTATTAATGGGTAAAATTTTATTATGATAAAATTTCAAGTGCACATCATATCTTTTGAATGTGGTTTATGAACCTTTTTGTGAAATGATTGTATTTATATAGTATATAATGATTTATTCCTGACGTCAACGATAGCTCACACAAAAAGTGTAAAAGCAAATAAAAATCCCCTCAAAAAATTGAGACGAAATAAACCAAAAGTGACGATCCACTTCATATTGCCCGAAATAATTGAGAGGTTTTGGCAAAAAAGAATGTCACATCACATTCTCTTCTAATGGCTGAAGAAGACGTTCAGACACTCGTTATCGATAACGGCTCTGGTATGTGCAAGGCTGGCTTCTCTGGTGATGAAGCCCCACGCTCTGTTTTCCCATCCGTTGTCGGCCGTCCAAAGTACAAACAACAATTAGTTGGTGGCAATGCTAAGGACGTTTTCGTTGGTGATGAAGCCTGCTCCAAGGCTGGTGTCCTCATCCTCAAGTACCCAATTGAACACGGTATCGTCAACAACTGGGATGATATGGAAAAGATCTGGCACCACACATTCTACAACGAACTTCGTGTTGACCCAACAGAGCACCCAGTTCTTCTTACAGAAGCCCCACTCAACCCAAAGGCTAACCGTGAGAAAATGATCTCCCTCATGTTCGACACATTCAACGTCCCATCCTTCTATGTCGGCATCCAGGCTGTTCTTTCCCTCTACTCTTCTGGCCGTACAACAGGTATCGTTTTCGATGCTGGTGATGGTGTTTCCCACACAGTTCCAATTTACGAAGGCTACTCCCTTCCACACGCCATCATGAGACTTAACCTCGCTGGCCGTGATCTCACAGCCTGGATGGTCAAGCTTCTCACAGAGCGTGGCAATGCTTTCAACACAACAGCCGAAAAGGAAATCGTTCGTGACATCAAGGAGAAGCTTTGCTATGTTGCCCTCGACTTCGATGCTGAAATGGAGAAGGCCGCTACAGACTCCTCCATCAACGTCAACTACACACTTCCAGATGGCAACGTCATCACAATCGGCAATGAGCGCTTCCGCTGCCCAGAAATGCTCTTCAAGCCATACTTCGATGGTATGGAATACGATGGTATCGACAAGACACTCTTCGACTCCATCATGAAGTGCGATATCGATGTTCGTAAGGATCTCTACGCTAACATCGTTCTTTCTGGTGGCTCAACAATGTTCAAGGGCATCGCCGAACGTCTTGACAAGGAAATCACAGCTCTTGCTCCACCAACAATGAAGGTCAAGATCGTCGCCCCAGAAGAGCGTAAGTACGCCGTTTGGGTCGGTGGCTCCATCCTTGCTTCCCTCGCTACATTCCCACAGATGGTTATCACCAAGGAGGAATACGACGAGGCTGGCCCATCCATCGTTCACCGCAAGTGCTTCTAAAAAGTTTTTTTTTCGTTGTCTCCAATTATTCAAATCTTTTTTTTATTACTGTTCGAATTCATTTAGAAGAATTGACTTTTTTTAAAGCACTATCTGGCCATTTGATATATAAAAAGCTTATTTATCATCCCCCAATTAGAGTTACCATGTAAGGAAGGCCTAAATTCATTCTTTAACTTCAGAAATATTCTTATCTTCTTTTATTTTATGCGGATTCATCATTAGATCCTTCAATTCATCCAAGTTATTCAAAAAAATCTGATTAATCCTTTGCTTAAGTTATAGATATTTGAAATAAAAGATCGAATTTTTGCTTTTTCATTCCTTTCTGTTGGGAATTTCCATATTTCAAGATAAAGAAGATTTTTAAGAGTTAAATGTTTATGAATTTTCTCCAAAAAAAATTCATTTTGAAAAATTTAAATTAGAAAATTGTTAAAATTAAATTCATTTTTTGATTTTTGAAAAAAATTTGGAATATTTTGCAAAAATAAAATATGTATTTAGTTTTAAAATTGTCAATGTAATATATCATCACTTTAGATATTAATAAATTATCCATATTTATAATTTTTATTTAATGAAAATAAGATATTTTGAATATATTCTTATAGAAATAATAACAGCTCATATCAAAACTATCTAACCCTTTATTGTGGAAACTCAATAATGAATATTCTACTGAAATTTCATTTTTCTTTGACATCGTTTGGAAGAATTTGGTAATCCTTTCACAGAAACAATACACAATTGTCTTTTGTGTATCAATGGTGTGTGTAGTGAAGCAATCAGAGTCGATAGTTCCAACAATCCAAAATGACATTATTGTTAATCATGAATTCACACCACAATTATCATTTACATTTATTGCTTATTATAAATACATCTTCCGTACATGATAATATTACTGGCATAATTACTATCGATGTAACCATTGAATTTGTCATTTTTCAATTTGAATGACTGATTTCGTTCAGATCGTCAAGCACTTTGATATAAAGGGAGGTATCAAAGAAGTTGTACCATTTGGTGCAGGCCTTATTAATACAACATATAGAGTTGTTAACACAGATTCAAATTGTCCAGATTATATCCTTCAGAAGATCAATAATGCCATCTTCAAAGATGTTGATTTGTTGCAAAAGAACATTGAATTAGTCACTAATCACATCAGATCTAAGTTGGTTGCATCTGGCGAGACTGATATCGACAGAAAGATCTTACAATTCGTTAAATGTGATACAGGAAAGACATATTACAATGGCCCAGAAGGATATTGGCGTGTCTCTGTTCTCATCCCAAGATCAAAGACACTTGAAGTTGTTAACGCTCAGTATTCTGAAGTCGCTGGCGTTGCATTCGGAAAGTTCCAGGCTATGTTATCCGATCTCGGCTGTGAACTTGAAGAGTCAATTCCATTATTCCATAATATGGAATTCAGACTTCAACAATTGCGTGATGCCGTTAAGGAAAACAAGGCCGGCAGATTAGATGAAGTCAAGTATTATGTTGACGAGCTCGAAAAGAGGGCTGATGAGATGTGCAAAGCCGAAAAATTACATAGAGAAGGAAAGCTTCCAAAGCGTGTTTGCCATTGCGACACAAAGGTGAACAACATCCTTTTCGATGAGGATGGCTCAGTTCTTTGCGTTATCGACCTTGATACAGTTATGTCAAGCTATATCTTCTCTGACGTTGGAGACTTCTTAAGATATGCTGCCAACACAGGTGCAGAAGATGATAAGAACCTTGACAATGTTAACTTCAACATGGAAATCTTCAAAGCCTTCATTAAAGGATATTTGAGCTCCGCCAAATCATTCCTTCTTCCAATCGAAATCGAAAATCTCCCATACGCTGCTGCTTTATTCCCTTATATGCAGACAGTCAGATTCTTGGCTGACTACATTAATGGGGATACTTACTACAAGATTAAGTATCCAGATCACAACTTAGTCCGCACAAAGGCACAGTTCAAACTCTTACAAAGTGTTGAAGCTCACATGCAAGAAATGAAGGACTTCATCGCTTCATTATAAGTTAATTTTGATTAATTTATACCTCAATGAAATAAAAACTCTCAATATATCTCTCGATTTTTACTTTGGTTTAAGGATATCACTTGGAGGACATTTGGGGACTCGGCCAATTAATTCATTAGTGAAAATGCAATTACTTATTAATAAGGATTAAAATAAGACAGACAAAAATTTCCTTGCGAATAATAAGGTAGTCACAAAATCTAAGTAGTGAGGCTCTCAAAAATTGAACCGTACTCCATACAAAATTTGTGTACCCTCACTACTTAGATTTTGTGGCCTTCAATTGAGAGGTTAGTTTTGATAGAGCAAGTTATAAAATTAAAAGGGAAAAATAAATAAAATTTAAAAATTTAATTATATATAATGTAAGGAGGGTAATTCCAAATTTTCTAAAAACTATTCAAATTTGAGCATTTTTTGGAAATAGTAAATCTAATATGTACATCTAATAACAACATGATTCATCACCTTTTCAAGCTCTGCAGTCAATTTTTTGAAATTTGATTGAAATAAATGTAGCAAAAATTACATTTCATTAGGGAATATATGAGTTTCTCTGGAAACAGGCTGATAAATTTTAAATTTTGGCCAATCAACATGAATGCATTGAGAAATTTGGATTGATTTTCTGGTAGAATCTGGAACAATTCAACCATGTATAAATGGATCATGTAATCATCATGAAATGTTAGTGTTAGAGTTCAAAAGAAACAGAATGAGTGGAAATCAAACACAATCTGAATAATTTTAAACGTATACAATCTTTAAGTTTGTATTTTGAATTCTACATATATGATTGTGTAATTCGTTCTTTCAAATTTTTGGATTCAGGCATGTTTTGATAAAATTCATTCCCAAAAACGTCAATTAACAATTAAATTTAGTGTATTTTAAATATATATACGTATTATATTTTATAAATTATATTAAATTCGCAAAATTTTAAGTTTTAAACAAAAATAAAAAATGTTCAAAATATGAAATTATGCATAGGATATTAAATTTTACATGTTAGCAATTTTTTTGAATTGCTTTCAATTTTCATATTGAAATTTTTAAGATTTTTTTCTGAAATAATAAGCAAGAATATCAACCTAAATAATATTAAATTCCATGCGTTAATTTCCCCTCAAAAGTCATTGACCGCCTCTCAATCTAGATTTTGTGAGTACTTTAGCTTAGAGAAAATTCCATTAATTATTGGATCTCATAATTTCATTGATAAAATTCTATGAGCTTTCACAAAATTAAAAAATTTTAATGGCAGAATTTAATTAAAAATGAATCATCTGGATTATAATGAGCTCTTATTAGCAAGTAAAGATTACCATGAAATATTCAAAAAATTGTATATGCTTAAATCATGTAATGAAACTGAAATCTTCAAACTGTACGACGATATCAAAAATAAAATAATAGAAACTAAGATACTTTTACCATCACAGGTTCTTACGATCATTACAAATGCTTCATTATACAATAATCGCTACACACGGTCATATTGGACTCTTTGCAAAAGGTTGATTGAGGAATATCATCCAAATCAGATCCAATTCAATTCACATATATTCTATTATTTTTATTACAAAGAATATGGTGTTGTTTTTGATAAACCAATACAAAGATCGATTTATAAATACGAACATTTTGAAAATTCATTGGATGTTCACGAAAAAAACACAATTTATGAAGCAATTATGAATGACAATAAAGAGTTATTTATATCGCTCACAGAAATATCAAACTTTAAGCACAATCAAATTCTCAAAAGTGATTTTTATCCAAATAATTCTAACCAAGGATATTCATTACTTGAATTGTGCTGCTATTATGGATCTGTTAATTGTTTTAAGTTTTTAAGAACAAAATTTAACTCTAAGATCACTCCTACATGCCTTCAATTTTCATTTTTAGGCGGGAATCCAGACATCATGAGTGAATGTTTGAAATCTCAAAAACCAGATAAAGAATGCATGAAATATGCAATTATTTCACACAACATTGATTTTGCAACATATTTGATGAACGAGCATCGAATTCCAATCGATATAAAACTATGCAATGAATTTAATAACATTGAAGCATCTTTTGTTTATTTAGATAAAACAAAAGATATCTCTGATTGGCTTAATTTTTCATCAAACTTCCACATTCCATCACTTTGGAAATATCTAATTTCAAAAGGTATTGACATCAATACAAAGTGCAGTTATCATGGTAATTTCCTTCATTTAGCAGTTATAGAAAACAAAAAAGAAAAGGTTGAATTTCTTTTATTGCTTGGTGCAGATATTGATGCAGGTAATATAAATGGAAAGACTCCCCTTATTTTGGCTATGAAAAATAGGTATTTCGATATTGCCAAATATCTTGTTGAGCATGGCGCAAATGTTAATGCAGTTGACAATAATGGAGATGATGCAATTAATCTAGCAATAGATTACAATCACATTGATCTATTAAAGCTGTTTATATCACATGGAAATATAAATGGATCACCAAAAAAAATTCCTCTTCACAATGCAATCTCAAGATGCAACGAAGAATTAACAGAATTTTTAATATCAATGGGTGCAAATGTTAATGAAAAAGATATATATGGAAAAACAGCTCTTCATCTGGCCGCATTACAATCTAATATTGAGTTAGCAGAATTTTTAATATCAAATGGCGCAAATATCCATTTGAGAGATAGTGATAGTCGAAACACTCTATATTATGCATTAAGTTCTGATAATTGTACAATTGAACTAATTGAATTTTTAATCTCAAAAGGTGCAAATGTTAATTCAAAAGATTTTCTTGGAAAGGATGCTCTTCATTATGCAATGGAAAAAACACTAATATTGATATAACAGAATATTTAATTTCTCATGGAGGGGATGTCAATTCAAGAGATTTTGAAGATAAAACACCTCTCCATTATGCTGCCTTTTATGAAACTATCGAGAAAGCAAAAACTCTTATTCTCCATGGTGCGGATGTTAATATGAAAGATATATATGGAAAAACAGCTCTTCATATAGGATCTAATAAAAGCCCAGATTTAATACGTTTTTTAATATCAAATGGAGCAGATGTTAATTTGAAAGATAATGATGGACAGACTTTCCTCCACCAAATTTATTCTCCCTCCAATCTGGCTGCAATATGGGGAGTGTTACTTACACATGCTGTCGATATCAATGCAAAAGACAAAAAAGGGTGCACTCCTCTTCATTATGCAGTAATAAGGGGATTGGTGAAATTAGTTAAATTTCTTGTTTCTCATGGAGTAGATGTCAATTCAAAAGATTTTTTGGGATCGACACCTCTTCATTACGCAGCAGAACAATTTAGTTTTGATATTGTCGAGGTACTTATTTCTAACGGTGCAAATATCAATGAGAAAAACAATAAAAATCAAACTGCTCTCTCCCTTGCTATTGAATCACCACCTGAATATAAAATTTATTACAATAAGACAATTGAACTTCTTAAGTCGAATGGTGGCATATGTTAACAAGAGGGATAATTGCAAATAGTTTTTCTGAATGGAGGTAAAAATTTTTTAGATATTTTAAGTCCCACACAAGATATCTAAAATTAGTGCTATAAAAGTGACACTATTCGCAAAACAGCATCCTTACATAGCCTGTTCGTATTATAATAAAACTAATATATCAATGGCAATTTTGAAAAATGAGATTTATAACGATGGAAGAAAAGTGACCATTCAAAAATTTGATTCATAACCTACAGTCCCCACAAAATCGGAGTTGAGAGGCAATTCAATTTTTTTGAGAGAAAAAAACGTGCGAGAAAAATATTATACTTGATTTATATTAATAAGCAAAATTATCGATAAATAATATTTGAAAACTTGTAAATATTTCTTACTTATAATCATTGTTTCTCATAATAATTTAATTATCCATATGTTACTTTAGCTGTATCAAGACAAATTTTTTCATAAAAATAATCTTGAAGAATTCGCAAATTTCAAACTCAACGTTAAGCTGATTTTATATTTTATTATACATTTCCATATCATATATGTACTAGTTAAGCTGAAATAGTGTCAATATGTTTTTCTGAGGAAAAAATGCTCGTTTATTATTTTTTGCATCTTGCAATAAGTGCTAGTATTCCAGGCTAAAAGCAGTCGCAAACTAACAAATTGTTAGCATTTCACCTCTAGCTCAGAAATAACAAGAATCATAACTCATTCAGCATTATTTGCAATTTCAATTCGACAAAAGCTTTTCAATTGCTCAATTCTCTTATTTATTTCCAGTGAAAATCCCAAATTCTTATAATAGAGCTCAAGAACGCAATCAAAGAAAAATTTATTTTCATTTATTACCAAATTTCCATGAATTCTTTCCAAAATAGAATTTAAACAATGGACATAGCCTGTATTTGTATTTTCCAACTCCAAATTAGTTGGTTTTTGTTGACGATTGCTATCGTCTTTTTTTCACCAAAATCTATTTATTATTAATCTTTGTCTTGTATATAGATAATAAAAATCTCTTTCTTAAAATTTTTATTAACTCTCATAGAAAAAAAAGTCTCAAATTCCGCGATGAGTACTTTGCCCTCTCAATCGAAATTTGAGTAGTGAGGTTTACAAAATCCAATTGAATACACAGAGGTTTACATTTTATTTTTTGAGAGCCCTCACTACTGAGATTTTGGGACCACTATACCTTACAAGATATTGACAAATTTTCTATGATCTACACTCCTGAACAGCAAACAAACAAAACTTCCCAACAGATTTGCAAAATCTACTATTTTTAAATACCCTCACACAAATACATGATAATCTCTCAGTTATTTAACATTTTTCCCCCTATTTATCTAGAGTCTTTATAACAATCAAATTCTGTATTGTCGTAAATAAATTGTGCTATTTTTATTCTAAAGATAAGATTCTTGGCTGACTACATTAATGGGGATACTTACTACAAGATTAAGTATCCAGATCACAACTTAGTCCGCACAAAGGCACAGTTCAAACTCTTACAAAGTGTTGAAGCTCACATGCAAGAAATGAAGGACTTCATCGCTTCATTATAAGTTAATTTTGATTAATTTATACCTCAATGAAATAAAAACTCTCAATATATCTCTCCATTTTTATTTAATCTTGGAAAATTGCTAGTTATCATTTTGTTTATTCATTTATGTCTAAATTTTTAATTTGCTCAAAATAATCCTTACCAGAATTCAAATTTAAAGCAACAAATATTGATTCTACCAAAAATTTAGTTAAAGTGTATTATTAAATTGATATAAATTTCATGTTTTACATTTATGATTTCTTGAATCATCATAAATTCCCTGATTATCAATTAAATTCGAGCCTTCACACGAATCTGATGTAAATATTTAAATCAATAGCGAATTTTTACCGATGTAAAATATTGAAACTTCTTTCAATTTTTTTTCAATTTCAATCTTAGATGAATATTTTGTTTTTTCTTGGAGTAGTATCCATTCGACGTGGACCTTTTCTGTACAAAAGTAGTCAACAAACAGATCCACTCGTATCTATGGATGCAAATACTCCATATATGATAGAAATTGCGGAACAATTTTTTATAAAAAAGATATCAGTTTCATTATCTCTATCAAATACAACATACATAATTACAGAATCAGAGATACCTCCTGATGGCTATAAAATGATTGAATTCGAAGATTCTGAACTTGATTTTATCTCGTTACCAAAGAAATATTCATTATTTAATCGAATTACAATATCACATTACCCGAAAATTGAAATTTCATCACTTATATTCGTATTAATTGTTGTTGCAATCGCTTTTATCTTTCCATACAAAAAACAAAAAAATGTTTTGCTCGATAAATCAATATTTTTACAGAAAAACGAAAAGAAAGACTTATTATATTTATTTGATAGCTTAGAATGCGATCAAATAAACTCGTATTTAGTTGATCCAGAAAAATCTAGATTTTTCTTTCTTCGACCTGCCAGAGTTGGTCGCAAGACAAAATCTGCTATTGTATACTACGTAGCTTGTTTGCCAATAAAAAATCATTGCTTTATCTTCTGTTGTCAATTTGAAAATACAGATTCCCATCCTGTTCATTTACAATGTAAAGTTACAATGGATGGTGGCCGAGAATGCAAGTCTACAGTCAAGTTTACATCGTACAGAGACTTCAGGCCATTAAAAGTCGAATATATGATCGATAACAATGTAGAGGTTATTACTTATCTCCCGGCAACCTCACTAGGACCACTTGTACCATTCGGAAATCTCATTTCCATCTCGAATTCCATGTTCTTTAACGCAAATGAATTTTTCGATCGCGATTCTCTCCTTAATTTCAACTTTTCTAAGATATTACGTAGTTACTGTACTAAGCTGAACATCGACAGAGCCTATTTCTACACCCCGGAGCACGGATTGTTCCATTTTTACACAAAACAAGGTTTACAAGAGACAAATCTCAACGAAGTCAAGAAGTTGTTCGAGAAATTCTCAGCCAAATCGTCAATTGAACACAATGTTTTCAGAGAAGGAGACACGTGTATGTTCAATAAGTCAGTTTTAAAAGTTATGACAGTTTATACCATTTTAGACATCACAAATATACCTGATGACAAGGGATATTACTATTTCTTCCTCAATCTCATATGCGATTTCTGCGTTTTCTTGTTCCAAATCTCGTTAACTAAAGAACAAAATTTGATGTTCCTCAGATTCGCAGATTTGATATCGAGACCTTCTTCCTACAGCTTGTTCGAGGTTTCCCTTCGCACAAAGACCGTTACTTTGGCAAGATCTACGCTTTTCCCGCCTGATTGTGTTACATTCGACCAAATATTGAATAAAATTTACTCTTCGGGCGATCCGATGATCAAACAGAAGATGGATGCCCTTTTCGAGACATTTATGAACGTAAATGTGGTCAATCAACAATCTTTCGAAATTCATGGCGAAAAACATCAATGGTTCAACATTACGTCATACGCAACAAATGATAGAATCACTAAAGAAGTCATTTGTTCAATTATCGTTGAAGATATAACTCCTATCAAACAACAAGAGATTGACTTGAGGGATTCACTTATCGACCTTAAGTTCTCATCAGAGGCCTTAAGCTTGAACAAATTCTCCGTTAACGGTACCGAAATTACTGATTTGTCAGATAATCTTGGTCGTATCTTAGGAAGGTCGGAACGACCTGTACGTATCGACAAAATCATCCACCCAGCAGACGAAAACCTCATGACGTGGTTCGGAAAGAAGATGGTGACTGTAAGATTGCAAAGAGGAGATGGATCTTACATGTATTTCTCTTTGTTCGCTAATAATAACGTAGGCTTCGCATTTAATACAGATGAAGCGGTTAAAACTCGCGAAAAGCTCCAGATGACTGGAAAAGGTTTACAATTGGCCAGTGTCACTTCCTCTCTCATTTTCTGGAGCTTCGACCTTATCACTGGTACTGTAATGCCACTTCTACAGCAGCCAACTATCTGGGAAACCCTTTCCGTCGATCCACAAACAAAATTCTTCAAATTCTTGGATTTCATCCATCCGGACGAGAAAGAAGCAATAGAAACAACTTTAACAGACCTCAAGGATGAAAAGACAAGAGAATGGACCGGAGAATGCAGAATATTAAAATATGGAAAATATGAGTGGCACAGAATCATATTTGCCATTGCCAAACAACATTTCGTACATGCATTCGCAGCATCCATCAGTTCCCAGAAGGAAACAGCTAAGCAATTTGCAGATAATTGCAAGATAAGAGATATTATCTTCTCAAGTGGCAAATTAACAGTTTGGAAGTACTTCGATGATGATCTACCAGTCACAGAGCATACAAGGCTTATTCCTGGCATTGCAACTGTCGTAAGAGTTAATAGAACATTTGTAAACACTTGTATGGCTCCGGAAGTTGCAGCCGTGTTCAGAGAAAAAATCAGACAGACGATAGAAACTAATGAAGTCATGGAATTCAAAGTTTCTGAAGATGACAGATTTTATTCCATCCGTGGCAAGTACCAGCCGACTTCCAAGCAGGTAGTTGGCATCTGTATCGATGTTACAGATGTAGAACGTGCAAACCAAGAGCTGGAAGAGCAAAGAAAAATTGCGGTTGAAGCAAATAAGCAGAAGACATTGTTCTTAGCGAACATGAGCCACGAAATCAGAACTCCTATGAACCCAATCTTCGGTTTACTCGATATCATAGCCCAAGGCGAAATTACAGGCGAACAAAGATTATTAGTTGACACAATGCGATCACTGTCCTTCCAGTTGCTTAAGTTATTGGACGATACCCTCAATTTGTCTAAAATCGAGCAAGGAGATATGGAAATGAACGTTGCAACATTTGATTTCTGGGCCGCCATTGAACCAGCGATCGTAGCGAGTGCCAGTCGTGCCAGGAAAGACGGTATCAAGTTCATTGTCCGCAGTTCTCCTAAATTCCCGCTCAAGATAAATCATGATGTCCATCTCATCCAGCAAATCCTTAACAACCTCTTCTCCAATGCTCTTAAATTTACTAAGAAGGGATTTATAGAGCTGGCGGTCTCCTGGGCCGAAGAAGAAGACCAAGAAGTGATCAGAATTGCAGTTTCTGATACAGGTATCGGTATCTCCTATGACCAACAAAAGATCATTTTCCAGAGATATTTCCAAGCAGACCCTTCAAATCCTGTACATTACGGTGGATCTGGATTAGGTCTCGCATTAGTCCAAGAAATCGTCCATTTCATTGGAGGATCGCTTAGACTCGAGTCAGAACCAGGAAAAGGCTCAACTTTCTTGATCGATATCCCAATTGAATCCGCATATTTCCCAACATTGCCTGTATTCAAAGGAGCAAGCAAAACAATCATGGTTCTGTCATCCGATGGCATAAATCGTGAAATTATAAGAGCTTGGGCCGTAGATCTTCACTTTGCCGTCAAATTTGTTGAAAATGCGGACGAAGCTCTCGGATTCATGAGAACTGAAGGCGTTGCAGGCACAATTGTCGATACATGTGCAGCGGATGTCAACAAACTCGTTCCTGAAGCTAAAACTCCACTTTGCGCCGTAATTGAAGCCGAAGAAGGTTCAAAAGCCGAATTTCGTATCACAAGACCAATATTGCCGCACGCATTGTGCAAATTCCTCAATTTCTGCCGATTTGGAATCAAAACTAAACACGATACTCAACAATCTTCGGAACCAACGAAGAAGAGAGTCCTCGTCGTTGAAGATAACAAGCAGAACCAGTTTGTCATGAAGAAGATATTGGAAAAACTCGGTTGTTCCTTCGAAATGGCTGATAATGGACAAATTGCAATTGATATCTTGAACGCGAACATCGATAATCCATTTGATCTAGTATTCATGGATTGCCAGATGCCTGTACTTGATGGATTGTCCGCTACTCGCAAGATTAGAGCATCAGGAAAACCTTACGCGAATATGCACATCATTGCATTGACTGCAAACGCAATTGAAGGTGATAGAGAGTCTTGTCTGGCTGCAGGAATGGATGATTACCTCTCTAAACCTGTTAGAATACAACAGATCAAGAATGCTTTGACTATGTTTGATTAATTTATTATTTCATAAATTTTTTGTTTATATTTTTTTTGTCTATACAGATTTTTATTTTTAGACTTTTGTGACATAAGACATTAATGATGTTTCATTTGATAATAATTGTCACTGAATGTGTGATATTCTCTTTGTACTAATTCTTTAGTAGATCTAAAATCTGTTTTGTTTATAAGTATGAAGTCCATTGACCAAGAAATTTGAAAAAGTGAAATATATTTTTTATCTTTTGAGAGAGAGTTGTAATTTTTTGTAATTGATGTGAGCAACTGAGGTCTTTAAGAATATGTATTGATGAGTTACTGAGTGGCAATCTCATATCCATGACGGAACAAATATGTTAATATCTCTTTTTACCCAGATTTGCTTTACTTTTACCACCTCTCGAAAGCTGGGGACACCGCCTATCGTTGGGAGTAGCTATTAAATAGAACCACCAAGGGTATTTTTCGAACTGCCGGTGTAGTGTAGTGGAAACATCTGACATAATGATTCGTTATGCTAAGGTTTGATTTCGATTTAGCCAATTTTTTTCTTTTTTGGATCATGAATTTTTTTTTGGGTCACTATAAGATTTGTTTCATGTTCTAAATCTGCTGCATATGTAATCTATTTTTATTTACCTATTTTTTAAAAATCTATTGGATTGCCAAATTTGAATATATTTAAAATCATAAAAATCCAAAAAAACTATAAATATATGTTTTATGCATAGTGCCGATACTCAAATATCAGATTACTTAGATCCATGAATAATATCCGAATTTTTTTTCTTAAAATTAAACTTCAAAACTTCTTGCAATCTTATTCTTCATTAATTGTAAATTTTTAAAACCATTTTTTTAAAATAATTTTGCGTAAATTTTATTCTCATGTTGTTTTAATCGAAAATTGATACATTTTCAAAAAAATAATATTGACTTATGAAATTCATTTTTAAGGTGAAATAGTATTGTTTTTATTAAAGTATATGAATAATATATAAAAATTAATGAATAATATAAGCAGATTTTTAGTTTACAAAACAAATATGAGCAATGCAATTTCAAACTTTTGCTGGCAATTTCGATATTGCTCAAGTTTGTAGTATTTGTGATACCTATAACATCGGCTTAATCAAAATTCGATTTTTCTTATGAGTTATTGAGAAAATTTGATTGCAATGAGAAGGATTTCGACGTTTTTGATAAACTAAGAGCTGAGCTTTAGGGGTTCAGTTCATTTATGGCTGTAGTTTGATGCGTAGATCTCTTTTTTATTGTAAATTCTTTCAGCATGGAGATCGAGAATGAATCTTTTGAGAACTTTATGAGTTTTTACACCCGTAAAGAGGTCCTTCGAGGAAAGATAGTCCAGACTACATGAAGATGTGGGTTAACAAAAAAAATCCGATGGTTTCCCCATATTCATGTAGATCTTCGAAAAAATGAGCACCAAAAAAGCCAAAAAAATAGGCTTTTTATTGGATTTGTACACTAGATCAATAATCTATTTAGGATCTGACACTCTTTTTAGCCAGAGATATGAGGTCCTTTCTAGGAAAACGATCTATTCATCCATAAAAAAAATGAATTATCGTTTTCCCCAGAAATTACATGGGGAGTGGTAAAAGTAAAGCAAATCTGGGTAATTTTGAAAATATACCAAAATTAAGAATAATCTGCTTCAATTTATTTTTTTTCTGAACTATTTTCTTGATTTGATCCTAATCTTTCTTCAAAAAAATCAAAAATCTTACTAATTCTAAAGTAATCATTTGTATTTTCATAAATATATTGCTTTATATGTGGACTTTATGATGTGTGTATTTTGTTATATAAAAAGCTTTGTTATATTATGAAAAAGCTTTTTTTTTGATAAATAGCGTTATGCATGGGCTTTACATATGGTGCAAATAATGCGGAAAAATTATATTATTCATATTATAGTTTCTAATTATGAGAGAAAGACTTTCAATCATATCAATTCACTCGATTTTTGTTGAAAATAAAGTAGATTGATGATAGATATAAATTAAAGGCTTTTATTCATTCATTTCGAAAAGATAGTTAATCATCTAGAAACATCTCATTCCATGTTTCCAAATTGTGTTCTTCTTGGAGGGTCAAAATGCTTCTTCTTTCTGTTAGACAATAACAAAAAAAGCTTTTGGTATTATTATTATGGTCCTTTTTTCATTTAAGGTACCCTATTCAAAAAATGAAAGGGGGTCCCTCACAAAATTGAAGGGGTACCATTCAAATTCTATCGAAATAGTACCTTAATTAAAAAAGCTCTCAACCGGTACCATTCAAATTCCCTCAAAAATATTGAAAAGATTTTAGGTATGCTGCTAATATAGTTAGTAGCATCATACAGAATGCATAGACAAATTTTTTACTAATTATTTTTTCTTAGCAATTCAAATTCGAGATCGCTTAACTATGCTTAGAATCATAAGCATAATAATTTTGCAAAAGGTATGGGAATAATTTGAAAATTAATTTCAAAATTATTAATACTAGTGCAAGCTAGTGTAAGCATGTAAATGCATATTTGTGCACTGATTCGATACTCTTTTTTTGGAAATTGTACTTTATCTTAAATTTCGAATGCAAATTTTTTGAATATGTGTATTGAAACTGTAACCTTTTGTCTAAGTTGCATTCTAATATAGCTCGAATTCTAAAAATGGGACTTTACTCCTCTTTCTTTGAGAAAATTTTAGACAATAGCCAAATTGCTAATTTTGTTGGAGTAATACCTGCATTGGGAGGTATAATATATTGTTCAGGGTTGAAACAAGGAGGTAGTTAGTGATAAAGCATAGTTACCACATGAAATGCAGTAAAATTTTGAGTCTAAACGTCTTTTAAACCATCAAGTATAAATTATAGAAAAAGATACTTTATATATAGTTAAAATAAAAATGATTAGAAAATAGCGTTTTTGATCAAAATTTCAAATTTTTATTTCCGAATATCTCTATTTGTGTCTAATTAGAGACATTTCTATAATTTTAGTGCGCAGCATATGCAATTCCTCTTTGGTTATTGCATTAATTTCTCAAAAAGAAAAAAGTCTTCAATAATTTTTTCAACAATACAGTACTAAAGCTAAGAACTTCTAAACACATGAAAAGTTATATCATTCTCGTTAATATGTAGATTATCAATGAAAAGAATATTGTGAAATTTGAATATTTTTTAAAATAGAATGTAGAAATACTTATCAATGCTTAAAATAGAGATATGTGAGAGCTAGATCCGTATTTATTTACGTTTTCGTGCATATTTTGAATATCAAATTAAATTAATTTTGAAGATTTTAGCATCTAAAAGTATTTAATGCCCCTATACAAGCAAGGTAATTCTTACATGTCTTAGTAAGTCCAAACTTAATGTTTTATGATATGGGCCTGACCTCTCCATATGGTGACGATAGAAATTGAATTGGGTACCTAAATAAAAAAAAGGAGTTTAATTAGTTTGGCATTCTATTGCTCATCGAGAACATTATTCCAACAACTGCATATATAGAAATACTAAGAATAAACATCGAAAGGAATCCACCTAAGGATTGTGAAGAAGAAAAAACTGAATCTAATTTCTTTAAAACAAAATCATCACAAAATTGGGATTCGGTATGATTAGTATATTTAAGAGAATTGCAATTGTATAATTTCTCGAAATCTTTAATTTCTTGGGATGTATTCCATGATGAAATTAATTTTTGCTTAATTGCTCGAGATGGTGTTTTACTAAGGCCCAAAACTTAAAAAAACACAAAAAAATTAACTTTACTCTTTTGAGATCCTTATCAGATATGCATCAATTTGATGCAGTATCGCAGTTCAAATCTGATTTTTTAATGTAGATGTACTCTAACATCCTTTAAAAAATGCAAAATGATATTAATTAAGCTTTTCATTTCTGTATCATACACGAAACAAAATCGTTCATTATACTAAAATTTATCAAAGTTTGATTAATGAAAAAATAATATCTAAATTTTTACATTGAGTCGGCTATTGATATGGTTAATATTAAATCTTGTAAAAATTGGCATTATCCAGAATAATACCCACTAAAATACACAATTTTTTTTAAAAAAATTTTATCAATTGTTATGGTATATCTTTATGATAATGAATAAAATGCTTATTTTTCATAAGTAAATACATAATTTATGCTTAAACACAAAAAATAACACGAAAATTTTTGGCCAACATATCTAAACTAAGGATAATGGTTTGAATATATAAACAATAATACTTTGTCCAGGGAATTAAATTTGTGCTATCCAATTGTCAATTCTTTGAATTTTTTTTAAATGCAAGATATCCCGGCATTAGCCTCAATAAATATATATATTATGCATCATAATATTAGTTTGTAATGACATTAAAGCAAAATTCCTAATTTCTTCTCAATTAAATTCCTTGAAAAACATTGGAATTAATGATTGGAAATAGGTCAAAAAATTCCTAATATAAAACTTATACTTAAGATAAAATTAAAATTCGAAAATATCTATTTTTCAAAACACGCATCCAAAAGCGAAAAAATTCGAAAAAATCATGTTCTTATAAAACTCACTGATTTTGCAATTTTTATGAGATTTGAAGTGATAGAATATATTACCATCTTATTGAAACATATGCTTCATTGTTGTATTCACATAATATTAATCAGAACACTAGGAAAAGTAGATTTTCGAAAAATGACGATAACGATTATTTGCAAATCGCCTCTCAATTTTGAGAGACTTTCAATTTTTACAGTGGACCCTTAAATGAATTTTCCTGAGATGTAAATGTAGCTGAAAGTAATAAAAGGATCGAAATACTGTATATAAAATTCATAAGGAATCTAAAAAGTTGAACTTTCTTTTTGAATGTGTATTTATATTGAAGAACAAATGCTAAAAGCATTGCGGAGCTTGTAATAATAACAAATATAGTGTATCCGTATAAACTTTTTGGTGCCAATTTGAATAAAGAACACTCTTCGTAGGCAGTTTTAATACTGAGGCTGACAATTAATGTGGCTAATGGGCTTACAATTTCAAAAATTGTTAAAAATACTCCAGAACCTACCATTATGATCATAAATATCGAAGCACAGTCGGGCGGTGCTCCAAGATTATCATTCATTCAACAAAAATGAAAAGAATTCTAAGATTAATCTGCCAAAATAGTGTAATTGTCACCATTTTTTATTCCTATGGCTTAGATTATGATAAATTTTAATTGGAATTATCAAATTTTTAATTTTAAATACAAATTCAGTGATATTATAACAATGAATACAATAATATTACACTTAGATGTAATCGCGTACGATAATGTTTGAAAAATTTTATCAAGAAATAAAAAACATTTTAAACAAACTACATTAAAATTATGCTTGGCTGAGAAGGAACCTAGTGTTATCAGAAACTGACTCAAGTTCAGGGTTATTTCTTTCAGCGCATCTCTTTGCAGTAATAACAATAATAAATGACAGCATAATTGCTCCCGCACATACTGACAGGAAGATAGTAACGTATAAGTTTGGAGTATCGCATCTATAATTTCTAAGATTCGAATCAAATTTAGCAATCTGCCCTGGATTCATTTTTTTGGTTTTGCCTTCATACCATTTCTTGTATTTCTCTGTTTCATTTCCGGGGTATGTCGTTTTCTCTTGAATTATCTTGCAATACTTAGGTTCAGACATAACAATAACCATAATTAAATCGACAACTTCGCCAATGCCAGCAAGAAGGCTAAGTGTCATAAATAAACTTGCTAAGAAATTTAATTTGCATTTTACTAAGAATCTGTTAAGAGTTGCTGCAATAAATGAAATGATCGGGAATATCCATCCACAAAGTACAACAATGTATAAATTATAGGCTTCATCGTTATCATTTTGCCAAAAAGGGAAATCATATCGAATATTTGACCACCAAATCCCAACAACAATAACTGCACCTAATAGGCCAACTACGGAACTCATTCCTAAAATGAGGGCGAAAGCATCTAGTATGATTTTTGAAGCTTTCACCATTTTATGATAAAAATTTGACATTTTTCCATCATATAAACTTCGATGTCACTTTTGCGGCCGAGCGGAGTGAGGCCGCAAAAGTGACATCGAGGTTTACATGAATGGGTTCTATAGATATACAGCTTGACCGGTAGAAAAGCGGATCGATTTTTATCAATAATTGGACATTCTATTTTTAATAAAATAAACATATATTTATATGGGAAATTAGGGAGATCTGAAACTCAAAAATTATTTTTGATTTTTAATATGATGAATGTAATTGTGATAATATGTACATTACAAATAAAATATTAATTCGGAACAACGATGAGATGTGATAAATTTGATTCTCTCAAAAATCGATTTTGGGGTTTTAATATTAATTTGTATCTTATATGCATATAGGATATATAATAATTTTAAAACATCAAAAAGTGACGATTTGCGGTTAGAAAAAGTCATCAAAACACTTTTTAATGATTTGATTTAACATATGCATAGACCATCTCTTTGATATTTAACTTCAATTTCCCGAAATGAAAAGGATTTGAACAAAAACGATTATTTTACGATCATTTTTTGTAAATTTTTTTAAATTGAGACTGACATCTCTAAAATCTTCTAAAAAATCCAAATATCAAATAAAATAATATCATTAAAATTCCTCTCAATTTAAAAAATTTTTATAAATTGAGACTTCAATCTCTAAAATCTTCTAAAAAATCCATATATCACAAAAAATCACGATATTATTTTTATTCTCAATTTCAAAAATTTTTTTTGTACTGACTTTCTTTTTCAATAACAGCATGGCAGAAATTTGAAACGAAGTTTCAAATTTCTCAATCTTGCATTCTGGGCACTTACGTGCCCAGAATGCTAAAAGGCGCGTAGCGCCGTCTCTGAATATCAAATTTATTATAATTTATGAAATTTCAAATAAAATTTATGAAATTTCAAATAAAATCGATCTGTTATAACACACTGGTGCATGACAGCCTTGTTATCCATTCATGGGTTATATATATACGGTCTAGGTGAAGACATTGCGGATCGAAGATCCGCAATGTCTGAACCCCCCAAATTTATATTAAAAAGTATGTTATTATATGGGAAAAATTCGAGATTTCGAACTCAGAATTTAGAATTGGGTTATTTTGGATTCTTTCGCTTTGGGAGGGCGCAAAGCGCCCTCCCAAAGCGATAAAAGGTCGAAAATGCTTATCGAATAAAATCATATATCAGAAAAAATGACTTTGGATATGATAAATATCATTGTTATAATTGATACATATTATATTGCACATTATTTTGAAATTTTATTTTTTCAAAATTTTCAAAATTTAATTTTGATTTATATCTAAATATTATATGATTTTAAGATAGCATCTCTCAATTTTATTAAAACGGTTTTTGGTTTCCCTCAAATATGTTAAAATTGAGAAAAACAAAACATTTTTAGGTGAAGCACTCTGAAGTTCTGAGCCAGACTTCAGATATCTCGATACAGTGAAGTACCCAAAATCATCTGCATTTGCCATAAATATTTATCGCTCGAATTTTGCAATTGAACTTTGCGTTCGATATCTGATTATACATACTTTCGAAATTGTAAGACCTAGCGACCACACACTAACACAATCACTCAGCCGAATCAATTGATCCAATTCTCCATTATATTATTGGTTTATAATAAGAAAATTTGATAAAAAGTCAAAAAATAAGCGATATCAAAGATTACTTTATGGGTGTACTATTAATTGACCCTTTTCTGATTAATTGCGAATTACTGAAATGTATTTATTTGTTAGATTCTTATATAAATTTTAAAAATCTCTTTATTTTCTTAAGTTCTACTTACAATTTGTAATCTTTTATTTCATAGTAAGGATGTCAATTTGGAAGAAAAGTGAGAAAATTCCTAAAATGCTAAAAATGAATTTTCCAAACGTATTTTTTTATCTCATTTTTTTGATGAGTAGGTGACAAAAGTGCATACTCTTAAACAACCATCGGATTTCCGGGTGAAATCGTGACACACTTTCGTCTTTCGTAGGCAGTGGTGGTTGTTACAAAAGGTAACTTCGAATGTAGCGTGAAATCTGCAAAAAAAATTCTGAAATTTGAATGGATAACACAAAAATTGAATAGTTTACGTCAATAAAAAAGAGAAAAATGAAGCTAATGTGTCTCGAACCTAGAACTTAGAGCAGCAATCCCACTGTTTATCCCATTACACTAAATGCATCTCTCACCTCAGTGAATGAGATCAACTATATGATAACTTTTTCCCCATTATATTCTTGTGGAAAAGTGACAAATAGCAACTTTGACCCTCTCTCTTTTTTTGATTTTGAAAAAAATTTGGAGAGAAGAACTCTTCGTTTTTGAATTTTATCACGATGGTTTTAAAGTATATTAGACAAATGTATTGGTATTACTATTTTTGTATATTTTGAGAGAAAATCCCTAAAAAGTGAGAAAATCTAAGACGGTTTGAGAAAATATATAAACTATTGAAAATTTGAATTAAACTTCTAATTTGGAAAAAAGAAATTTGGAAAGAAGAAAATTCAAAAATCGAGATTTAGACTCAGTATCAAAAAAAAAAAAAAAAAAAAAAAAAAAAAAGGTAGTGGGGCTTCCAGGCACTTCGTGCCTTCTAGCCCTGAAGATGTTTAGTATAAATGAAGTTTTTATTCGGAAAATTGTTAGTCTTCTTGGTCGAAAACATTATATATGTTTTCATGTTTTGTCAAGACTTCTTCTTCGTAAATGTTTTGTCAAGACTTCTTCGTAAATGTTTTGTCAAGACTTCATCGTAAATGTTTTGTCAAGACTTCTTCTTCGTAAATGTTTTGTCATGATTTCATCGTAAATGTTTTGTCATGATTTCATCGTAATGAGCGTAAATGACCAAAAAATAATGTTTATGTTAGAATGTTAGATCTAACACCTTTTCTAACATGTTTTCTAACATCGTAGAAAACTCATGAATTTCATCGTAAATGTTTTGTCATGACTTCTTCGTAATGAGCGTAAATGACCAAAAAATAATGTTTATGTTAGAATGTTAGATCTAACACCTTTTCTAACATGTTTTCTAACATCGTAGAAAACTCATGAATTTCATCGTAAAGACTTTGTCAAGACTTCTTCGTAAAGACTTTGTTAAGACTTCTTCGTAAATGTTTTGTCAAGACTTCTTCGTAAATGTTTTGTCAAGACTTCTTCGTAAATGTTTTGTCAAGACTTCTTCTTCGTAAAATCAGACAAAAATAATGTTTAGGGTAGAAGGTTAGATATAACCTCTTTTCTAACCTCTTTTCTACCCTCTTGAATTTTCAAGACTTCTTCGTAAATGTTTTGTCAAGACTTCTTCGTAAATGTTTTGTCAAGACTTCTTCGTAAATGTTTTGTCAAGACTTCTTCGTAAAATCAGACAAAAATAATGTTTAGGTGAAGAGGTGAGATTTCACCTGTTTTTTCACCTAATTTTTCACCCTCTTGAATTTTCATGAAATTTACACCAAAAATATATTTTAGGTGAAGAGGTGAGATTTCACCTGTTTTTTCACCTCTTTTCTCACCTCTTGAATTTTCATGAAATTTACACCAAAAATATACTACTAGGGTCATTTTACGAAGAAATCTCAACAAAGTCTTTACGAAGAAATCTCAACAAAACATAGACAAGAAAGTTCATGAGAAATTAGATGAAGAAGTCTTAACAAAGTCTTTACGAAGAAATTCATGAAAATTCAAGAGGTGAGAAATGAGGTGAAAAAAGAGGTGAAATCTCACCTCTTCACCTAAAATATATTTTTGGTCATTTACGAAGAAATCTCAACAAAGTCTTTACGAAGAAGTCTTAACAAAGTCTTTACGAAGAAGTCTTAACAAAGTCTTTACGAAGAAATTCATGAAAATTCAAGAGGGTAGAAAACATGTTAGAAAAGGTGTTAGATCTAACATTCTAACATAAACATTATTTTTGGTGTAAATTTCATGAGTTTTGTATGTTTTAGACCATGTTAGAAAACATGTTAGAAAAGAGGTTAGATCTAACATTCTAACATAAAATATATTTTTATTGAATTCCGTATGAAATTTCATGAGTTTTGTATGTTTTAGACCATGTTAGAAAACATGTTAGAAAACATGTTAGATCTAACATTCTAACATAAAATATATTTTTGGGTCATTTACACTCATTTACGAAGAAATCTCAACAAAGTCTTTACGAAGAAATCTCAACAAAGAAATTTTATTGGTAAGTAAATGTGGTTTGAAATAGGACTACTTGTTTTAGGTTTTTTCCATTGTGTCATTTACTTATTTGACGTGGCAGAAAGATATAGAGAATATGAAGATGAACCAATGCCTGCAAATGTTCAGCATATGTACTCGTAAGAGATATTTTTATCTAATATTAAATGGACGCACAGAACTTAGCGAATGCACAGCAACCTGGACAACCAAACCCAGAGAATATTCCAAATGAAGTTAGAATACAAACTGCAATGGCAAACTATGGTCAAGTGCCAACAGATGTACAAATGCAAACTGCCATGTCAAATGACGCTGCGTTAGGCTTACCACCATGGTATGCAAATATGAGATGGAAAGAGTTTTATACAAACCCTGAGGTGGGATATAAACAACTCTATGCAGATGACGCGAACACAGGAGTTGACCCAGAGTATGTTTTCTACCAGAGGAGAAATAGAATGTATGAGCTCCAGTTAAAGAATGCTATGGAACTCAACAGGAAACGTAAGAGACTAGGCGGACATTAGATTTTTACATATAGTAAAATGGGTTTCTTCAGTAGTATTGGAAACTTCTTTCGAAATGTTGGAAGAGGTATATGGAATGGAATAAAAACCGTAGGAAGAGGAATTTGGAACGGAGTCAAAAATATTGGTAAAAGAGTAGGTCAGTTTGTTGGTATTATACCTAAAGACCCTGAACCAGAAGAACAAGCTCCTGTTATACAACAGCCTGAACCTGCACCACAGTCTAGTTGGCAACCAAATCCAACACCTCAACCGTATTAAAAAATTATATTTTTACCGTTCGATAGTAGTTGTATATGAAACTAAGTTCTAAGTAAAACGCATGGTATAATGGAATTATTCTTTTTCTTCCATCTGTAGTAAACCATACTTGAAAGTCTGAAATACTTCCACTTGGTGGTTCGTATAACTTTGTAGGTTTTTCGTAAAAATCATTTGCCAAGCATAAGAAAGAGTTTTGGGCGCCAGAAAATGAAGCATGAACAATAATAGCAGCTGGGTCGAAAACATCTTTAAATAAATATGGTTCATCTCTTGCATATCGACTGTAAATATTTGCTAAAGGAAGTTCGACTTTCTGATTTAACATTCTTTGCAAATAATACCATGACATTGCAGTGAATTCTGTATATATTTGTTCGTCTTTCTTTGGATTGTCTTCGTAGATTTGAAATGACACTTGTGAATTTTGTTTGTCATATACAATTCTCACATAAAGTGTGCTCTCGGTATTTGCATATTCATCAGCATATTTTGCATAACATGAATTTATTTTATCTTCTATATTTTTTAACGCAGTCTGTAGAGAAGATGAAAGGTCAACTTGTATTAGCTCAATTTCTTCCCACATTTTTCGTTTCCCTTCAGATATATAATCTATATGAAACCTTACAATAAATGGAAAACTTTTATCTTCTACAGACACAAACTTCATTCTACGAAAGCCAATAGCTTTTGTGACAGATGGGTCTCTTAGCCATCTTAATGGGTAGTCAAAACGATAGCCTTCATGCTTTACGGTCTCTGTCTCAAACTTTTGACCGACATTAGTAAAAAGTTCATCTAATGGTTTAGTTGTAGCAACTCTTGAATTTTCTTTTTCTATTGAAAGCATATTTTATCTAGAATAAAAATGTCGAAAGAAACAGCGTCTATGAGAGAAATACAACACAACCGACAACTCATTTTGCAAGCTCTAAATAAGAACACAACAAACTTTTCAAACTATTCTAAGATATCTGAGTCATTGAAAGAAGGAAACTTAAAACTGACGATAAACCCATTGACAGACGAGTTTCTGTTTCAAGACAGTAAGAACCATACTGTTTGTATAAATCCAACAAAAAGAACTTTAAACGAGAAACCTATAGATGAACTTCTTTTGAAGGCAGATATTGACAACAAAGCTGACAAAGAGTATGTAGATGCAACAAGAGACTATATTCTCGCATGGACAGATAGAACATACCCACAAAAACATCATACACATAACATCTATGACGTAGATGAACTACCAGCAATGTTAGATGACAAAGCAGATAAAACATATGTTGACAATAAAATGTCAAGTGAAGTGACAAGAGCTGACAAAGAATATTCTAAAAAGACTCATACACATACCATATCTGATATTACAAACTTACAAGAAACCTTAAACAGGAAAAGTGACGTTGGACATACACACGATTTCTTCGCAACTGTTGGTATAGAAAATATTGAAGGAACGGTTGAAGAAACTGGTGGGGATGTATTAAATTGGAAACCTCCTAACTTTCCACAAGGTTTAACATCGGAAGAAGACATAACAACGATGAGATACATTAGATGTAGAAATGTCTATGTCATGGAGGATGAAAACAAAGTTAAATTCACTGCTCAAGATTTATATGATAAAAAAGCTGACAAAACATATGTTAACGATGAGTTAGATAAAAAAGCTGACAAAACATATGTTAACGATGAGTTAGATAAGAAAGCTGACAAAACAGAGCTTCAAACGTTAAAGACAGAAATACTTCAAACAGTATATCCTATAGGCTCTATTTATACGTCAATGAACTCAACAAATCCAGAAACAGTTCTGGGTTTTGGAACTTGGACTCAAATAGTCGACAGGTTTTTGTATTGTGCAAACTCTTCAAAGGAAACAGGTGGAAGTAAAACGATTTCAGGTGAAAATTTACCTGCACACAGTCACTACGTAGATTTAAGTACATCTCAAGCAGGTTGGCATAAGCATAAATTTTGGGATTGGCACGCCTTGAAAAAAGGTAAAGGATATGATGTTAAAGACGACGTTCAGTTTGCTATAAATTGTTACTGGAGTGACACTCAGGGAGATGGAAACCATACACATCGCGTTACAGGATATACACAAACAACGGGACAAAGTAAAGACTACATGCCACCTTACATGACAGTTTACGCATGGTATAGAATTGCTTAGTCGTCATTTTCAACTTCTTTAGCATATTCGTCAGGAGTTGTCTTATATTTGTTAGGAACTGTCTTTGAAAGTATACCACCTTGAACTTTGACAAGTTTGAAACGAGGTCTGACAATAGTAGTTTTATCTTCTGCTTGCAGTGTGTACATTTTGCCATGTTTGCCTAAAACTTCATAATATTCTCTTGTATACTTTCTTCTATTTTTACGAACACGAACGTGAGTACCTGTCGAGTTCCCATTGTTGTCATAGTCAATAGTATTTTCATATGGGTCGCGTTTAGGTATTTCTATTTTTACTTTGTCACCTTTCTTAAGTTTGAAGCCTGGCATTCTTTCTTGTTTGTCTCTTTTGACTAAACTATTAAATATATAGTCTTTCTCTAAGTCGGGGTTGTTTTTCATTTCTTCGGGGGAGTGGTTTCCCAAACCTTTTTGTTTACGGGTATTGTAAATATTTAAAACTTGTCTCATCTTTGCCATGGAGAAGTGTCTATATTTGTCGTCATATGACATTTCATCTACCTCACCACCTTGTGGTTGGTTTAAGTCTCTTAAGATTTTTATACAACTGTCAATGACACCAAGAGCAGAATGGTTTTGGTCGACAATGAAATATTGGTTTACATTTTTTGAACGCAGATAGTTTTTTACATCATCTGATTTGAAAGAACTTTCACAGTCAGATGTCAGTTTTGTTGGATGGTATTTGTCAACGAATATTGTCAAAGCAGTTTTCACATCTAAAATATTTTTGGACCATAATGGTATGGCTTCACAGTATCTTGTGTTTTGACCGACAAATATTAGCCAGTATGGAGGTCCATCTTCTCTATACCTCGGAATGTTTTCCAAGATATCCATAAACCAAGCATTTGGTGTTGAACTAAAGATTTTTATCATGAGTGCTTTCTTTGTCGCTTTAGAAACATAGGGGTCCTTGTTTGAATTCGTCATTTTTAACCCATAAGAAATGGGTTTATTTGGCGCATTAGCAGGAGTTGCATCCAGATTTTTACCCGCAGTGGGAACAATAGCTAGAGGTGCATTTGGAATTGGAAGGAAGATTTTGAGTACATTAGGTATACTTAAAGAGAAAGCACAACCTATTATACAAACTGTACAGAAAGGTTGGGAGGTAGCACGAGATGCAGCAAATCTTATTCCAAATCCTGAAACAAGAGGAAAAGTTCAAGGATGGATGGACAATGTAGGAAGAGAAGCAGGAAACTACTATAACAAAGCAAATGACTACTATAACCAAGCAGGACACTATATGGACCAAGGTGAAAGATTCTTTAACAGAGGATATAACCATGCACAACAGTGGGTAAACAATAACCAACCGCAACCGCCTCAAACGTGGGGAATGTAAATTTTTTTACTGAGATGAAATGAACAATACAGCATTGAGACAAATGGGCTCAAGATGGATTTGTCGGCTTCCAGCAGTTACACAACCACGTGTTTGTCAAGTCCTCCCTATACCTCAGGAAGTTTTAGACCGACTTAAAAAACAACAACAACCAGTTGAAAACAAACCAAACTAAAATTTTTTACTGAGATGAAATGACCGAAGAAGTTGAAACGGTAGATTTGACACCACAAACAAAAAGTTCAGAACCATTGTCAAAACCTGTCAAAGAACTTACAGATGAAGAGAAAAATTCAATAATAGAAAGTGCCAGGTCTGGAAATACAAACCCTAACTACAAAGTCACTTTTCATAGAAATGGAACGGCTAGTATCTCAAAAAAGAAACAGACTCTCACAAATAAAATATTGAAGTCTGAAGGAGTTAAAGAGACAACAGATGGGAAGGTATACTTCACTGACCAACAGTTCATTATAGAACATCTCATTGACTTAGAGTCGAAATATTCTAAACTTTACAACAAACACAAAAAGTTGAAAGGAAAACAAAAACAAATGGCATATGATATTTATGAAGATGTTAACGACACAACCATACCTGCAAGTGAGGTAAAGTCAGAGGAACCGAAAAGTGACGAAAAACCGATAGAAGAAGAGAAACCAAAAACTGAAGATAAACCAAAACCAAAGTTTAGTCAACCTTCATTAGCTGGTATGGGTTGGCGTCAAAGACTTATGGCAGCCGGTGGTTACGTAAAGTAAAATAAAACATTTTTCAAAAAAAATATTTTTTTATTTTATTTGAAATGTACGCCGAGTTTGTTGGAGAAGACCGTTGGGAAACTTGTTTGTTAGATGAGAAATATGAAATTCACTGTTGTGAGTCATTTGAAGTCAGAAACAAAAAGACAAAAAGAGTTTTAAGCGGATGGGAGCAAAAATACGGATATGCTATTATGAAGATGGGTGGAAAACACTATTTTAAACATATTGTCATTGCAACTCATTTTATACCGAACCCTAACAATCTACCTCTTGTAGACCACATAAACCATATAAGAAACGACAATAGACTTGAGAACTTGCGTTGGGTCACATGTTCTGAAAACAATAAGAACATAGGCAAATTTCGAGATATTGTATTCGAATTTGTCGACGAACTAGAAGATGAAGCAATTGAAATTACAGACTATGGTAAGCATGCGTTTGAGTTTTACTACTACAGCGAAGAACAAGACTCTTTCTACTTTTATACCGGCGTAAACTATAGGAAATTACAAGTATGTTTTACTAAGGAAGGCTATGCTTATGTAAACACTAGAGATACAGATGGAAAACACGTTCAAATACTTCTTAACAAATTCAAGAAGCTATATGGCATACCATTTTAAAACAGTATTTTAAAACAGTATATTTTTACATATATTAAATGTTTCAGGTTGAAAAACAAAGAACAAAAGTAGCAGATACAAAACCGTTAGACTATATCTTTACAAACGCTGGTAGGACTATATCAGATGAAGAAATTTCATCCGGCTCCTACCGCTTTGACTTTCCAATTCGTTGGCTTCAAAGTCCTTCAGATGCAAAGGCAATAGGATTTAGAAGAGTTTTGTTTTCAAAAAGAACTAACGCGTTTATGTTTGCGGTATATTTTCATGGTCAGTATAGAGGTTCTGACGGTCTACTAGACAAATTTGACGAAATGAGAATCTTTACAGTTCGTTCAGACGAAAGTCTTGAGAAGACTCTAAATGACTTTCAAACTCAAATAAACAAATACTACTGGGAATTTCAAGAAAAATACGATTCTTTACTAAATGGAACATACTATCTGAAACTAGAATATGACAAGATGAACTCCACAGTTTCATTTCAAAGGATTGAAAATAACCCTCCAAGAGATACACAGTTTTTATTTTGGCAAGTAGACAAACGTTCTTGGGCACAATTTCTTCGGTTACTAAACCAGAACGAACCATTACCACCTGACGGTCCGTTCTGGTTTATACGCCCACCAACAGATTTGACAGTTTATAGAAACGTGTTTGACCCTCAAAATGTCATGTGTCATGCAAGTTTCAGTTCAAGCAACAACAGTTTTCTATGTATTGGTAAGGACTTTTATGACTTTGCTTCTAAATTCTACGAACCACCTAGTAACAGTTTCTCTGACTTTCAAGTCTGGTTCACAACAAACGGTGTGCAGCATATTGTTCCATTGTACTACGACTTTTATCTCGAATTGTCTTTCATATATAACTACGGAGAAGTGCTGAAAAAGTATTGAAAAATGAGTTTTGGTTGAAAAAATACGGTGGAGCCAAAAGTGGCTCGACCTCAAAACAAGCATTTTGTGAAGAATATAGCAACCGTCGGAAACAGCGGGTTGCTTTTTATACAAAATTCAACAGGTGAATTTTCATGAAATTCCTTAAGATAGAAAAAATAAAGTTAGTTTTTTTAAAAAAATATTTTTTATTTTGTATGTAAGAACAGATATGTTAAACATTGAGTTTGAAACAGTTAAAAAGATAGACAATGACACCAAAGTGGTTAGAATAGGGGATTTAAACGTAAGATACTCAAAGAAATACAACAAATATTCTTTGTCAGACATTTTAACACTATCTGAAAAGAAAACATCCCACGACTGGGTTAGAACTGCTTCTACTCAGAAAATTTTGACAAGAAATCCTGAGCTTATGATATCGGTAAGATTCTATGGAACAAGAACATATCTTATAGACAAAAGTCTTATACCAGTAGTTTTGTTCTGGATTGACCCAGTTGTTGGATATAACTTCATAACATATGGTTCATTCGATACGGAACGTTGCAGTGAGGGCTTACTTTACATCGTTCAGAAACCGAAGGACTTCAATACAAAGAGATATAAGATAGGAAGAACATATAATATAACTCAAAGATATGACAGTACAGTCAATAGAGTTAAGGTTGTGTTTGTTAACGATATGAGAGCTGCTGAAACAGAACTACTTGAAAAGTTTGAGAAGATGTATGGTGCTCCCACGAAAGGTAAAGAAACGTTTGAAGTAGATGAGATAGATAGTGCTATAAAATTATTTGACGAAGTTGCTGAAAAATACATGTAAAGCGTATATTTTTGGTCTTTTGTGAAAGTCAGAAAATAAAGTTAGTGTCATTTTTTTGTATTTGACGAGAATGTTTATGTTAGAATGTTAGATCTAACATGTTTTCTAACACGTTTTCTAACATGGTCTAAAACTCTTGAATTTTCATGAAATTTACACCAAAAATAATGTTTATGTTAGAATGTTAGATCTAACCTGTTTTCTAACCTCTTTTCTAACATCGTAGAAAACTCTCGAAAATCATGAGTTTTGACACTTTCACAAAAAACATAAAAAATAAAATTAGTTTTTAAAAAAATATTTTTTTATTTTTATTGTAAGAACATGTTAGCAACTACAGCACCAAACTCGCTAGTTATGAACCCAACTTCAATGTTAGTAGAGATGAAAAGCTTCATTCCTTCTTCATATACTTTCGAAACAGAAATCCAGAAGATAAAGCAAGAACTTCTCCAAGGAGATTTAGATTGCACTGCAAAAGATGAAACAGATGAAGAATATCTTTATGAAATGCAGGACATTATTGACCATTTACCCAAATTGCCTGAAATTCAGCAACAAAAACTCACTATTCCTGAATTTGACGAAATAGAAGTCGGACTGACTGACTCAGTAGAAATAAAGAAGTTCATACGTAAGGTTAACTATGAGTTTCTTGGATTTCATTGCAACCACAAAGTCATGGACAAAGATTGCGACATGGTATATAAGAACATCTCTGACATATACAAATCTGGGGAGTTTAAGACCTACGACAACTTTGTTTCGTTAGTTGCAAAATGTGTATGGCAGATAAGAGATAAAGATAGAAGAGGTAAGATATGGAATGAACAGATAAAACCCGCAACTTTTGAGTTAAAGAGAGCAATTGACGCCTTAGTCATACTTGCAGGTAAGGTTTCAGAATATAACGCAAAAATGAACCCACAATGTTCTAAATGTAAAGCAGCAATGAGGAAATATAACTACTCCGTCAAAGAGATAGAACGTATGCGAAACGACTATGCTGACTTAAAGAAAGAAGCAGAAAAGCCAGCAGAAAATAAAATGGACATGTTGACATTTCTGAACAAAAACTATCCAACAGCTGACGATTTCCTTCTTTCAGATGTCAAGAAGAAATATAAAGAAACATTCGGCATAGTTAAAACTTTTGACATACTGATAGAAGAAATAGAAGCTACGAAATTGTTTAGAATTTCACGAATTCACAATGTTTACCATGTGAAACGGTTATAAAATAACTGGGGTAGAAAAGAGGGTAGAAAAGAGGGTATATCTAACATTCTAACATAAACATTATTTTTATTGAATTCCGTATGAAATTTCATGAGTTTTGTGTGTTTTAGACCATGTTAGAAAACATGTTAGAAAACATGTTAGATCTAACATTCTAACATAAACATTATTTTTGGGTCATTTACGCTCATTACGAAGAAGAAGTCTTGACAAAACATATACGATGAAATTTCATGAGTTTTGTATGTTTTAGACCATGTTAGAAAACATGTTAGAAAACATGTTAGATCTAACATTCTAACATAAACATTATTTTTGGGTCATTTACGCTCATTACGAAGAAGAAGTCTTGACAAAACATTTACGCTCATTACGAAGAAGAAGTCTTGACAAAACATTTACGATGAAATCATGAAAATTCAAGAGGTGACAAAACATTTACGATGAAATCATGAAAATTCAAGAGGTGACAAAACATTTACGAAGAAGTCTTGACAAAACATTTACGATGAAATCATGAAAATTCAAGAGGTGACAAAACATTTACGAAGAAGTCTTGACAAAACATTTACGATGAAATCATGAAAATTCAAGAGGTGACAAAACATTTACGAAGAAGTCTTGACAAAACATTTACGATGAAATTTCATGAATTTCCTTAAGATAGAAAAAATAAAGTTAGTTTTATTTTTTTTTATTTTTTTATTTTGTATGTAAAGACAGATATGTCAACAACCGAGAACACAACAACTGCTATCGTTCATGAAGCTATAAATGAAGAATATGAGTGGGTTCAGTTTAACAAACAACTCCGTCTCATTCGTTCGGTCAAAGATGACATGTACCAAATGCAAAGTATTTTGACAGCATGTTTTGCTCCAGATACTAAGAAACCACAAGACTGGTTTAGGAACCAAAGCACACAAGAACTTTTGAGCGAAGCACAGCGAGACATACTTTTTTCTGAAAACAGTGAAGAACAGCGACTACGAGAAAAATCTTACTCGCCAAAACTCTATGAAAACAGTGAAGAACAGCGAGTAAGTAAAAAACCCCAGTCGCCAAAACTCTATGAAAATCGTGAAAAATTGCCAAATGGTTTGAGAGGATATTATGTTCATAGACTTCTCGTAAATAATGTGGCACAATGGGCTTCAGCTCGCTATTCATGGTATGTTTGTAAACTTCTTGACGAACTTCATAGACAAGAACGCGAAGAGCTAGAGAACAAGCTTGAAGCAAAAGACAAAAACATACAGAAAAGAATACCACGTTCGGTACCAAAAGGAAAGGAAAAGAACTATAAGTATATGATTTATACTGAAGAGATGGAAAATGAAGAAGACAGAGATATGGTTATGTTGCATTTAGTCAGAAGAAACAACAAAAGCTTTTACGACCTTGCTAAGATTTACAAATCTGACAGAAATTGGTTCTATCGCGAAAACTTACCGATTTCAATGACACCGAATGAAGATGTTAAAAAGATAGTTCAAGATACGTTACCTCAAACACACTATGATATGAAAGGTTGTACAATACTTACCTTCAAAGAAGATTTGCCATTGTTAAAGGAAAAAATAACAGAGTATTTTGACAACTTCAAACAAGTAGAGTAGATGAACCATTTATTTTTACGCTTGACACCAAAGATGGCTCAGGTAGCTCTATAAGGTAAATTGTCTTGTCAAATCCTTCTGGCATTCCGAGTCCTTCCTTCCAACATTCCAAGTCCTTCCTTCCGACATTCCAAGTTCTTCCTTCCGACATTCCAAGTTCTTCCTTCCGACATTCCAAGTCCTTCCTTCCGACATTCCAAGTTCTTCCTTCCGACATTCCAAGTTCTTCCTTCCGACATTCCAAGTTCTTCCCGACAACTGGAAAAAAATTTCCCGACAACTGGAAAAAAATTTCCTGACAACTGGAAAAAAATTTCCTGTTGTTCGTCCGTAAACCATTCAAATTTTCGAAAATTGAGAACTTTTTGGTCGAACGACAGAAAAAATTTTTCCTTCAGACAGGAAAAAAATTTCCCGACAACTGGAAAAAAATTTCCCGACAACTGGAAAAGTTCTTCCTTCCGACAGGACACAAACGGATGACTGACGTACCACCAACCGAGTCCATTCCAAAGCCAGAAGAACCGACAGCCCCAGCACCACAACAGACTAAGACTCAACACTTACATTTTTCAAGCTTGACTTTTTACAATTTGAACTTTGTTCGCGTAGATGTGAATTCTGAAAGAAGTATGAGGGTCTTGTATGACTTTGTACTTCTCCCAGAGTTCATGTCTGTCAAACTTACCTGCCATGGACTCTTTCATAAGTTCCATGAAATCGTCTTCGGACAATCCAGGGAAAAGTATGATATCAGTAAGTATTCTTTTAACATCCTTACTTAAACTCTTGGCTGTCTGTACACAAATGACAACTGAAATGTTAAAGTGTCTGAGCTTCTTAAGAATTCGACACATGTCTTGTTCTCTATTCTTTAACAAAGGATGAGAAGCAAAGTCATCTAAGATAAGAAGACATCTGTGAGGGTATGTCTTCCAATCGTAAGATTGCAATTTCTTCGAAATGTATTCTATCTCTTTCTGTTTGTTTCTGAAGTGTTTCTTCTCTAATATTCTCTGCATTTCCTCATTTGGGTCTTTAAACTTCGAATTGACATACTCATTTATAGCATTGTACTTCAAAACTCTTCTTTGGTACTTCTTTATCCAATCTAACAACTCAGAGTCTTTTATACATACTAACTTAGACTTCTTTATAATATCTTTGAACGAATTGACGGTTTGGTCAAATTGACCAGAAGTACTACAAATGACTACTAACTCATAGAATGGGTTCTTCTCATCTAGTTCTTGTTGTTGTGCAGCCATTTTAAGATAAGTGAAAGTCTTACCCGACCCAGGTGGTGCAATTAGACCTGTTATACCATTCTGAGCAAATAAGAACTTGTCATGTATGGGTTTTATCTGAGCATTTTCCAACTTCCTCTTGTTCTTATTTAAAACATTCTCAAATTTCTTGTCAATGTCAGCAAACTTTTTTTCTAACATATTTTTAGAAAAATTAAAATTTTTATCTTTTTGAAAATGTCTAGCGATTTCGCTATCTATATTCGAGACAAACTTTTCGACAGCAAAACATCTGTCGACCATAAAATCTTACATAGTGTAAACAAGAAAGGTGAATTTGTTCTAAAGTTCTGTTTCTGGGAATATGACAAGAACCATAAAACATTAGGCAGAGAAGTCTTAAAATTTGTCAATGACAGACTTGTTGACAGAGATGACGCCGATTGGAAAGATGAAGTCCAACAAAAGTTCTTAGAATGCAAAGAAGACACATGCGCTGTTCTTGAAGATGAAATAGGAAACAGAATAGAAGAGCTATTAAAGGACAAAGAACTTTTACATAAATATGGTTCTGAGAAGTTTGACATAACTCCACCAGAGAAGAAGAAGAAGAAGAGAGAAAAGAAAGAAAAGAAAGTAGAAGAAGAGAAAAAAGAACCAGAGCCAATTCCAGAGAAGGTGAGATATGACATGTAAAAATAAAATTTTTATTTTTTAGAACATTTCTGGGTCAATGTCAATGTTCTCTTCCTCTTTAGGAGCAAACACTGGCTTAGACTCTAAAATCTTTTTACCCAATTTACCTTGAACTTCAACTATCTTAGACTCATAATATTCATAGTCGTCTGCTTTCTTTGGTTCATAAGGTATAACAAGTTTGTATGCTTTGCCTTTAAGGTTTGAAACCTTCTGTCAAAATTTTCTTTGACTGCTAACAAACCTTCTATGTCTAAGTCTTCAAATTTCCGCACCATTTTTTAGTCACAATAGCAAAACTTAACTGGTTCGATGTTCCAAACTTTGTCAAATGTAGACTTTTCAAAATGGTAGAAGTAAACATTCAAATATATGAATGGGTTAGTTTTCTTTGACTTCTGTCATGTACTTGTTGACTGAAATATATTTCGTCATCTTTTCTATCGGATAAAAAAATATTTTTTTTAAATTTACTCAGAAAAATTATTTCTTTCTATATTTGCCATTCCGAACTTCGAAAAGATGTTTTATACCAGCATAGAATTTTTCTCTAGAGCTTAGTCTTATATCGTTTTCATGACAATATTTTCTATATTCTTCATATAAAGCCTTTTTTTCATACCTTTCATAAGGACAATCTAACCAGAATAGCGCATATCTATTTTCGTTATCTAGGTCTTTTCCAACAAACTCAGCGTACATTTCAAATAAAATAAAAAAATATTTTTTAAAAATTTACTCAGAAAAATTTTTCTTTGTATATACGCCGTTCTGAACATCTAAAAGATTTTTGACATTTGCCAAGAATGTTCGTTTAGAAGCTGCCATATAACCATACTCTTGACAATATTGTTTATATTCATCATATAAAGACCTTTCATCTAAACACTCAAAGTCGTTTTCATCTATAAACAGTTCATAAACACTCTTGTTTGCTTCTAACAATGTTTGTCTCTCTTCGGTATATGGAATTTGTCTTGGATTGAACTTAGAAATATCTAATGTCATGAAATATGAGAACAAGTGGTTGTAAAAGTCAGATGTCAAAGTTTCTGCTAAGTCGTCAAAATATTCTGTATCTTGCATATGAGAATCTGACGTTCTGACAACTACATATCTTCTGTCAGAACTTTCTAACTTCATCGGAACAGCATTGTTTGAAACCATAATGAAGTTTGCAACATTTTCACAAACTCTTTGGTCATTATTTATTTTCTTTCAACAAACTCCAACTTTGTCTGTTATAAGACTCTCCAAAGCATCTGAGTTTAAAACTTTTGTTGTATCTATACTTTGAAGTTCGTTACATACTATAAGTTTCATATTCTCTATTGAAGAGTTAAATTTACCGCAGATGTTTTCTAAGTTTGTCATATTAGGGTTCGAATAGCCCTCTAACAGTTTGCACAAAATATCTGTAAAGAATGTGTTCTTACCAGTTCCTTGTTTTCCAATTATAATGAGAGCAGTTTCATTTTTAGCACTTGGATGTTGTAAGATGTTTGCAAACCAACATAAGATATACTCATAGACTCTTTCGTTTCCATTGCATATAATTTCTTTGACATGGTCTAACCAAGCTTCTATAATATTTTCTTTCCATTCTACTTGTTCGTATTTATATCCAGTGAAGATAGAATAGAAGTTTGGAGAAGGTGTATAAAACTTTATACCACGAACTGAAAAATCTTCTAACTTTGACAATAATATATCCCAAGCATCTAACATCTTCATTCCAACTTGTATAACTTTTATTTTCTTAAGTTTCTGTCTACATTCTTGTTCTGAAACTATTGTCGCTCTTGGTTTGTTAAAGACAACATCCCATTCTTTCATGACATAACATTCTGGGGCAGAGTCAACATAAATGACTAAACGTTTCAAATTCTCGACTGCTTTGTTATAGTCTCTAAATGGACACATATTTCTGAATGCTTGGAAGTCATAAAAATCTGAAACATCTATTCTGTACATTTTTATAAAAATAAAAAAAATATTATTTTTTTATTCTTGACTTTGTTGTTGCATTTGTTGCATTTGTTGTTCTTGAGCTATTTGTTGTTGAAGTTGTTCTTGTAGTACAATACTTTCACCAGTTGCATCTTCCAATTCGAAACTTTCTGCCGTCATTGACAAATACATAGGACATAAAAGTTTTACAGGAACAAAGTTTGCGTCAACTAAGGTTAAGTTTATGTTTGCTAAAGTGTTTGAGTTTACTAAGGTTGAAAATTCTGCATTCGAATGAACAATAGGCAAACCAGCAGAGAAAGTGTTGTTTATACGCATGAGTATCTTTTGGTCATAGTAGTTTCTGTCGATATTCGAATAACACTTTGAACCTAAGTTTGAAACAATATATAAAATAGGTGTACTTAAAGTCAATGGAATAGACATTCCTTGTATGACACCTTTTCCTGTTATAGGAAACTGTTGGTAGTAAAAACCAGATATAAGTTTTGTATTATAGCTCATATCGTTTATACTAAACTCAGTCGGACATCCAAACATAATGAAACCTGCTCTAGTTGCAGCACATGTTACATCCGTCCTTAAAGTATTAAATAAGTCAACAAAACCTGTTGGTGGTATATCTGAGTAAGTATCTTCAAAGAAGTATTTTTTACCATTCACAACAACAAAGTCTTCTGGTGTCAAAAGAGCAAAAACAGGCTTTAGTCGTCATCGTGTTTAAGGTCAGTTTACAATATCGTCCTTGAGGACTTTGTAAGTTTGTTGTTATAGAATTATATGACTCAGGGTTTTTAGTCGTAATAGTATAAACCACTATGTCTTCTGCCATTTACTTAGCAACTAAATTTTAATGAAATGTTGTGGTCGTCAAATATTTTTATGACGTCTGGGAAACTATACTTTAAGTTCAACGTTTTCACCTCCTTTCATAACGTATATCTTGTCAATGACATTATATGAAACACCACAGCAACTAACGTCGGGTTCTATTTCTTTGATTTATATTCGTCTGCCTCTGTCAAAAGTTTCAATAGTTCTTTCAAAACTTCATGAGGTGCAATGACATATGAGTTCACTTTTACAGGGTTGTGTTCGACCAAGTTTAACATTATACCTAAAGCTTGACAAATCTTCTCCTGAGTTTTAAGTTTGTCTTTAAGTTGTTGGTAGTCGTTTCGAATATCTGCAACAGAACTTAACTCTCTGCTAACTTCAGGGTATGTTGGTTGTTCTTTTACAGGAACAATTGTTATACCATCTTGGTCTTCGTATGGTTTCCCCATTTCAACATCTCTTTCTTTGACATTGACAATAACACTTTGACTGTTTGTTTGAGTTGGTGAATTTAACTTCACATCTGCCACCGCCATTAAACCTTTTGAAACACTTACGCTTCTATTTTTCGGAAATGACATTTTACTTAGAATAAAAAGATGGACGTATTTGAGTATCTCTTCGAATTGAAGCAAAACAAAGTTTACACACACAAAACAATACAAGTTCATTGACAGAAATAGTTCTTTACACAAACAATGGAAAATGTTATAGAATAGCAGTCTTTGCTGAACCAAAATATTTTCATAAAGCAAAGAAAGTTGGTATAACCGAGATGGTGAAAGTTCTTGAAGCAGACAAAAAATATAACAACAAAACTGACACGATATTTCTAAAGGTAAGTTTATAATACAATATTATATCAAAACTGGCGTACTGTCAATATTTGACGGAGAGAAGTCAGTTCAAGAACAACTTACTGACCTGCTGCCAAAATCTGCTCGATGGAAGCTGTCGTTATGCCAATCTGAGGAGCCCCAGCAGGTTTCATCGAACGAATCTTCAAAGAGCATCTTCCGTGAAAAGTGCTATTGGTTTTGTAAACTTCTTTGCTCTCAATTCATCTGGACCGTCTCTGTCACCAGTATATTGTATTTGAACTGTACCAACAGTTGAAATACCACCCATAAAGTCTTCTGAGTCAGCAAATGGAATGCCAAGCCAAAAGTTTGAACGGTCTCCATTTGTATATTGAGTTTTTGACCTCCTGTATGAGTCCATACTTTCACATATGGCATAATAGAACTTTGCATTTCAGGGTTAATGGTTGTTGTGAAGTTGTTGTTAAAGTTCATAGCATCTAATGTCAAGTTGTATGACCTCATATCCTCAACTGTAGAATATTCTTCTCTTGGATAATATTTGCCATCTATGTTTATATGATATTTAATACCAGGGTTGTAGAAACAAGAATAGTCATTTATAGTTCGTCTGAACAGTACAAACATAGTATCTGCATGTTTCATTGCAGTTGTTAAGGCAATATCTGTTCTTGCACCTGGGTCAGCACTTTGGTTTCCAACTTCACCTGCAAAGTCTTTGACAGATATTTGGTGTATAGGGAACATAAGTGGAACTGCAATATATTTGGCAGCTAAAGCATTTGAAATATCTGGGTCCAACATATAGACTGCAAGTCTGCTTTCTATTCTCTTGCATTCAAACTTTTCGCATGTGAACTTAACTGGGTCCCAAGCAGTTCCAGCAGCATTGAAATAATAGTTTACTTCAGTGTTGAAGTTTGAGAAACCAAAGTCTAAGTCAACTTTGTCTTTGCAAAATTCGGCGAATGACGTTTGATTTGCTCCCTTTACGTCTGTAAGAGTGAATGGGTCTTGTGTTGGTGCAATGACTAAGTTATTTTTGCTTGGAGTAAGTTCGATAGAAATTTTTCCTGCCCAGTTTGGCAAGTATCTTAAAAACCTGAAGATGAGGAAAGATGACAAAGGAACTCTAAGTTTCAGTTTTACTTTGGTTACTGCTGCTGCAGTTTGTCCAGAAAGGTTAACATAAACTCCTGGAACGTTAGGGTCAAGTCTTCTATTTTTCTCAATAGTTGCATACTGGTCTGTTTGTTCTCTAGCTTGTGGTTGTACTGAGTTTCTCAAAGCGAACCATTCATAGTTTGCCCATGTTACTGTTTGAACTAAGTCAGAGTTAGAATATATCTTATATCCCATGAAAACTTCTGGAGCATATTGGTATCCGACATAGAAAATTCCATTGCAACCTTTCTTGTCAGACAACTTGGCAGAAGGTTTTATTTCAATGTCTTGTTCCACGTATAAGAAAGAGTTGTCAATAGAAATAATATGAAACCTGTCGCAAGCAATATCTACTGTTGTTTGAAGAACCTTCTCCAAACTCACCTACGTTTCCATAAGAAACAGCAGTTGTATATTCGTAAGTTCCAGGAAACTATTTCTGACCTTCTAATGGCATTGTCGCATTCGTTATACCATTCGGAAACATTTCCATTCATGGCATCCAAAACTGTTGGCGTTATATTCTGAGCGGCGTACATTTCATATGAGTAAAAATATAGAATAGTTGGATTTATATGTCATAATAGAACCCACTGGACCAAGCTTTACTTTCTTCCTGACTGAGTTTTTAACTCTTCTTTTTCCTTCATTGCCCTCGCTTGAAGTTGTTGCATCTTTGCATTATGTTCATCTAGTATGTTGCAAATTTCCCATGTCCTTTTTGCCTTTTGGCTCTGGTCGCCCATCTCAGGTAACCTATATCCTAGAAAGAGTTTGTCATAGTCTGTATTTGAGTCTTTGCGTATTGTTTGCATGACTCTTTCCTGAGTTCTGGTTCAAGCTCTTCAAACAGAGCTTGTCCATATGGAATAAGCTCGTTTCCAAATATATGTTTTTGTAGCCTTCTGGTTTTCTTTCCATGTTACCAATAATATCTTTTGTGAATGGGAAAGCTTTTACCCAATCTTTCAGTCTTGCGTCGTTTATTTCTGTAGTTGGTTTTATTTTGTCAAGGAACATGTTTTTCAATACTAACATTTCATTTGGTACTGTCCATTTGAGTTTTCTTAAATATTCATCCCTTCTCAGTTCATCGTCTGCAAAGTAAGTTTTTATGACATTTTGTAAACTTTCATTTGCAAGGTCATGTACAATAGGTTCTCTTCCTTCTCTGTCCATAACTTTCTTTCTAAACTCTTCACCAAATATACCATCTCTATGGTTCTGTGTAGTTCTTTAAGATAAATGTTCTAGAACGTCAGGTGTTATATTTCCATCAGCCATGTTCATTTCATACTGGTCCAAAATATCTGCATCTTTCATATCTTTCAATGGCATTAAAGCCGCGCTTAAAATACCAGCTATATCTCGTTCACCATTGACTTCCATTGCGTCTACAACTTCTTGGAATTGTGGTTGTAAGTTTATGAACCACCTATCTGGATTAGCTTTATGACCCCATCTCATTGTAGTTCCATCGTCTGCAGAAACAAAAGTAGGTTTGTTTCCATCTTGGTTAGGTTCTGAATGAACTTTAAACAATGTTTCATTTCTATATGTTTTCTTGAAATTTAACCTTTTATCTTCACCGAGTTCATCCGAAGATTGAACGTTAAATGCTCGTAAGTAAAAAGGGTTGTTGTATTTGTGTACATTTTCTTTCAGTACTTTCATTCTATGCTGAATATTTTCATCTGGTGTTGGAGTCTTTTGTATGTCGGCAAACATTTTTCGATATTCTTCTACTATGTCAGCCGAATCTTTCTTAGACTCTTGGAAAGATTCCATATTCTCCGCATACACTTGTTGAGGGTCAAGATTTTTCGCTGTTCCAAATCTTCATCTAGTTCTGTGAAGTTAGTTTCCAAAGGAGTGACTTGTTCGTTTCCTTCAGGCTCTTCTAGCTGTTGTTGCTGAACTATTTCTTCCATGTCTGGTTGTATCTGAACTTCTTCCTGTTGAGTTTCTTGTACCTCATCTGCTGCATTTCATATATTCCGAGACCATTTTTAACAATTTCCCTATCTACGTCATCCGCATTCATAAGCTTTTGTTCTTTCGTTCCGTCTCTATTTTTTACGCGTTTCATGACGAAAGTTGAATTGTCATTTAGCTCTGACATCAAATATCTCGGAGTAAATTCATCCATGTCATTTGGATGATATGCTATTAAATCATATCCCTTAGCGAGCTTGTATTTTCCAGGTTGAGATTATATCCGTTTTGGTGCTGAGCCATAAAGCTAAATAGGTTCGGGTCAGTATTTCCATCCTTGAACTTTCCAATAGCTTCTTTATATCTGTCACTAAAGTCAACAGTATCTGGAAACCACACTCTTCTTTAAGCATTTTTAAGAATTCTTGGTTTCCTTGTTCTCTACTTCTTTTATGTCCTTGCTCTGTTTGTGGTTGTTGTTGTGCAGGGTTTTGAACTGTTGTTGCGCTGTGTTGGTTGGTGTGGTTTTGGTGCATGCCTGTGCTATGTCCATGTGACGATGTAAATGTTTTAGGTAGTCCTGGTGCAGGTGCTTCTCTTGGAGGGTTTGGTGGTATATAAGTTCCACCAGCTGGCACATATGTTCCATCTGCAGCGTAATGTCCTACCTGACTTTTCGTTTTTAAGAAAGCATTTACTAGGTCTGTTTTGGTCTGTTGTAACTCTTTTTCTTGACTTTTCACAACAGTTGCTCTAACGGCGTCATAGGCACTTTGAACTACCTGTCTCGTTGCTGCATCTGTTATTTTCGTCATATTTTGTGCTACTTCTTTTAACTCTTTGTCGAAACCTTCAGACTTCAGTTTCTTTCCAGATGAGAAGTCGTTCACTTGTTTCACCTTACTATGAAGAGCTTCGAAGGCGTTCTTAAAGTCAGCATTCGTTAAAGCTTCATTTGAACTGTCTTCATCCGCTTGTATTTTTGTCCTATTGACCCTATGAGTTGGGCGCTTTAGCGTTGGCTTGGGCATCTAACCAGTCATTGTTAGCTTTTATATATTCTGCGCTTTTCATTGCCTTTTGCATAGCCGCGTCGTTATTTTTACTTTCTTGTGCTAAGTTTTCATACTGTACGTTTTGGTTTTGCAACTGTAAAAGTTTTTCTGCCTTTACATTTGCTTCAACTTTTTTTATACTCATCGCTATCCATATATGTCTTCAGGGCTTTTGTTTTATCTCTTCATCTTCAGTATTTTATATTGAGTTAGTATGGTTTTTCAAATTTATGACATCTTGTTCCATTTTTGCTACTTCTGCTGCTTTTTCTGACACTTTTTTTGCATATTCCTCTGTACTTAGTTCTTTCAGTTGTTCTTCTTTCTTCTTTTTCTCTACGTTTAACTCATTTAGTTTCTTTGTGTGTCTGTCATATTCTAGTTTCTTTTCGTTTTCACTTATTTGCTTCTGTATGTCTATGTTTGACTTTTTGACATCTGTTATTTGATTTTTGAGTGAACTCAAATTCATTTGACTTTGAGGGTTATAGGCTGTTCCGTCTGCAGCTCCACCATAGCCTGCCATTTTCGCTAAAAGTGCCGCTCTTAAACCTCCACTCTGTGCACCAATAACTCGGTTTAAAAGCATAGGGTTGCTTGACATTTGTTGCAACATAGTGGGGTCATTCAGCATTTGTTGTTGCAACTGTTGTTGTGGTGTCAGTTTTACTATTGGATGTTTCAATGCTCTCTTCCTCTTACGTATATTCTTACGTAGCTTACGTGGCATTTTAAGTGAAGTTAAAAAGCGGTTTTTGACAGATGTTTTGTTGTGACTTCTTCGTAAAGACTTTGTTGAGATTTCTTCATAAATGTTTTGTCAAGACTTCTTCATAAAGACTTTATTGAGATTTCTTCGTAAAGACTTTGTCAAGACTTCTTCATCGTAATGAGCGTAAATGACCCAAAAATATATTTTATGTTAGAATGTTAGATCTAACATGTTTTCTAACATGTTTTCTAACATGGTCTAAAACATACAAAATTCATGAAATTTCATACGGAATTCAATAAAAATATATTTTATGTTAGAATGTTAGATCTAACATGTTTTCTAACATGTTTTCTAACATGGTCTAAACATACAAAATTCATGAAATTTCATACGGAATTCAATAAAAATAATGTTTATGTTAGAATGTTAGATCTAACATGTTTTCTAACATGTTTTCTAACATGGTCTAAAACATACAAAATTCATGAAATTTCATACGGAATTCAATAAAAATAATGTTTATGTTAGAATGTTAGATCTAACATGTTTTCTAACATGTTTTCTAACATGGTCTAAAACATACAAAACTCATGAAATTTCATACGGAATTCAGCAAAAATATATTTTATGTTAGAATGTTAGATCTAACCTCTTTTCTAACATGTTTTCTACCCTCTTGAATTTTCATGATTTCATCGTAAATGTTTTGTCAAGACTTCTTCGTAAAGACTTTGTTGAGATTTCTTCGTAAAGTTCTTCATCGTAAAGACTTTGTAAAGTCTTTCTCATGAACTTTCTTGTCAATGTTTTGTTGAGACTTTGTAAAGTTCTTCATCGTAAAGACTTTGTAAAGAAAGTTCATGAAAATTCATGAGGTTAGAAAAGAGGTTAGAAAAGAGGTTAGATCTAACATTCTAACATAAACATTATTTTTGTCTGATTTTACGAAGAAGTCTTGACAAAACATTTACGATGAAGAAGTCTTGACAAAACATTTACGAAGAAGTCTTGACAAAACATTTACGATGAAATCATGAGTTTTCTACGATGTTAGAAAACATGTTAGAAAACGTGTTAGATCTAACATTCTAACATAAACATTATTTTTGGTCATTTACGCTCATTACGAAAAGTCTTGACAAAACATTTACGATGAAATCATGAGTTTTCTACGATGTTAGAAAACATGTTAGAAAACGTGTTAGATCTAACATTCTAACATAAACATTATTTTTGGGTCATTTACGCTCATTACGAAGAAGTCTTGACAAAACATTTGATGAAATCATGAGTTTTCTACGATGTTAGAAAACATGTTAGAAAACGTGTTAGATCTAACATTCTAACATAAACATTATTTTTGGGTCATTTACGCTCATTACGAAGAAGTCTTGACAAAACATTACGATGAAATCATGAGTTTTCTACGATGTTAGAAAACATGTTAGAAAACGTGTTAGATCTAACATTCTAACATAAACATTATTTTTGTCTGATTTTACGAAGAAGTCTTGACAAAATTTACGATGAAGAAGTCTGACAAAGTCTTTACGAAGAAGTCTTGACAAAACATTTACGAAGAAGTCTTGACAAAACATTTACGATGAAGAAGTCTTGACAAAACATTTACGATGAAGAAGTCTTGACAAAACATTTACGAAGAAATCATGAGTTTTCTACGATGTTAGAAAAGAGGTTAGAAAAGAGGTTAGATCTAACATTCTAACATAAACATTATTTTTGTCTGATTTTACGAAGAAGTCTTGACAAAACATTTACGATGAAGAAGTCTTGACAAAACATTTACGAAGAAATCATGAGTTTTCTACGATGTTAGAAAAGAGGTTAGAAAAGAGGTTAGATCTAACATTCTAACATAAACATTATTTTTGTCTGATTTTACGAAGAAGTCTTGACAAAACATTTACGATGAAGAAGTCTTGACAAAACATCCTCAGGGCTAGAGGGCACGAAGTGCCTGGAAGCCCCACTACCTTTTTTTTTTTTTTTTTTTTTTTTTTTTTTTTTTTTTTGTATCAAATGGAGAACAAAATGTTTCTTCATATGAAGGAAAAAAATTTTCTTGTGAAGAAATAGAGTTTTTAAAATTTTATTGAATGTAATGAAATAAACAAATATTAAAATTATTTTTTGATAACAAGAAAATTCCCAATAGAAAATATTTGAGAGAAAGAAAAAAAAGAAAATTGAAAAATATTACTCTCCTTTACATTTCATGAGATTTTCAATTTATTTTTATAAAATTGACAATTTTATACGTTTAGATGAAAATAAGTGATTTTGCTTGAAATAAAAATTATTGTTTGTTTACAGCTATCAAATAGATTTTTGCTATTTTGATTAAAATTTGTTAATCAAATTAATAATTTTTTTCTAAATATCTTAAATATCTGGATCACTCACTGATACGATGAATTAAACGATAAAAATAATACAAACTCAACTAAGTTTCCTGTCTTTCAACCAAAAAATATTATGCAATTTAAATTAAATTGTTTATTCAAATATAAAACAAAGATGAAATAATTACAGTTATCATAAACTTTATGAATAACTCTGTAATTGGTTCAGATTTTCGTAAAAATATTTTTATTAATATCGATAAGAATATGTTTACCTACTATCATCACATATCTATAAACAAGAGTAGAGTGATTTTTATCATCGAAACTTTTTAAAAGCTGCAAGCTGGAAGGAAAAATCTTGTTTTTTTTTCTGAGTTAGTTGTAGAACTATTGATGCACGAGTTATCATTGTGATGTAGAAGGATGTCAATGTACTGACTGAAGGATATGAAGTGAATTGAATTTCATTGCATTTCAATTTGATCAAAATTTGTTGAAATGATATGAATGTGTCAACATCTGTATCACTCTCTTTCACTCCTTCCCTATTCTTTCGAGAACGAAGCTAGCTCAGCTTTCGCTGAGCGAATTGACACTTTTGATGCCCTAAACGTACATACTCTCAAATTTATCGAAAAAAATAATACTACCTAAACTCGTATATTCTTATTTTAAATATGATATTATCCTTAGATTCCACACTAGAATATATTTAAATCAACTTTTAAAAAAGTTCGAATCCTGCGCATCTCACTTTTTAAATTTTCGAAAAGGAAAATTATATTCTCCTAAAATGAAAACAATTTTCCGAATTGACATCCTTATTCATAGATATATACTTTTAATAAAATAACAAAACTCAGTTTCATCATAACAGACTTGTCTAATATTACTGAAGGGGTGTATAGCCTATAATGTATTATTAATTAATGTCAAATAAGGAAATCCATATGTTTACTCTATGGTACAAAAAAAAATCTGACACCTTAGGTCATCCTGAAGGCTCCACGCTCATAAATTGAGAGGGCCGTAATCCTCCTTTTTTTTAATGGCCCATAACTCCGTGAATACCCAAAGACAAGGGGTCGGAGTATGACCAAATGAAACTGTAGCTTCAACAGCATAAAAAAAGGGTTTTTCCTCCAAGATCTAATAAATTTCGAAAAATCGAAAGTTGCTCTTATTTGTTTTGTTTACCAATGAGCTCTTACACTGCACCATTGTTTTTCGTTATTTGCAATATTTATTTCATACTCGATAAATAACTTCTACAAATCATATATGCACATTAGGATATATTTTATTACGCATAAAGAGTAAAATTCTGAAACAATACAGAATTCTTTTGAATATTTTGTGCATATTTTAAATCATCTATAATAATTAGAGTTTGTTTCATTTTATTCTATACCAATCAATTCAAAAGATTAGACGAATTGATCGTTTTATTGTAATTTATTATAGCTTATAGTTTTTGTCATAATTTTAACAAATATCATATGTAATTTCAATAATTTCGTATTCTTGATCATATTTTTCTAATACATATACATGATAATGCTGAAGTCATACGTTTGAGGTCAAGATTGAGAGTTATTGATATTAATCTCTTTTGAAACTAAACTTTTTGAAACAATAATCAAAAATTATTTACTTTTATTTGATTTTATAGCAATCATCATTAGATAATAAAACATTAGCCAGCCCTTGGGGTTGGGGCGCGATCAAATACTTGAAAATTAATTTTGGAGTCCATAAGTGCATAGTATAATGGTTAGAATTCCCTATAATAAATCTTGTTTTGAAGTTCATTTGCCGAACACAAAACTTTTTTTCGAAATCGAAATTATTTCAAGAAAATATATCTTATTTTTTGCTTTTTAAGATAGTCATTATACACAAAATATTAGTAAACTATTTTTATTTGAATTACTAAAACTTTCAATTTTTTTATTCTCTGATATAGACTCTTATATGATGCATTATGAAATATATATGATTTTCTTCTGCTGTTAGTTATATTACAATGAATACTTAATCATCTACAAAGATTATACATAAACTTTCGAATTCATTGTATGTTACAATCATTCTAATTTAAAATTTATGAAACTCCAAAGATGTATTTGTATAATGAATTACTAAATATTTCATAATGTAGGTATGAATTTATCAAATTCGATATTTCAAATTTTATAATTCGTATAAAAGGATATATTTTTACATTATGCTGGGTAAAAGCATGGGAAAGTTTAAATAGTTCTTAAGACAGTATTTGTAGTAGTGAAAATTGAAATACACTAAAATTATTGAGTCAGCTTTGGTAGATGATTAAGTATTCATTGTAATATAACTAACAGCAGAAGAAAATCATATATATTTCATAATGCATCATATAAGAGTCTATATCAGAGAATAAAAAAATTGAAAGTTTTAGTAATTCAAATAAAAATAGTTTACTAATATTTTGTGTATAATGACTATCTTAAAAAGCAAAAAATAAGATATATTTTCTTGAAATAATTTCGATTTCGAAAAAAAGTTTTGTGTTCGGCAAATGAACTTCAAAACAAGATTTATTATAGGGAATTCTAACCATTATACTATGCACTTATGGACTCCAAAATTAATTTTCAAGTATTTGATCGCGCCCCAACCCCAAGGGCTGTTTTTTTGTGAATGTGAAGAAACAGTGTGGACTACTATTATTTTCTATCCATTGACTCGCATGATTTATATACAAAAGTTCTTGATTTTCGACTATATTAGTATTTTGAGATTATATTGCCTATACTAATAAAAAATCAGTAAAATACAATCTTCATATATTTTAAAATATTATCTATTTCATATCAACCCATGAATGAAGATAATCGAAATCAAGAAATTTTCTAGTTCATTCAAATCAAAAACTGAACTCATCATTACAATTTTGATATTATACAAATAATATATTAATATTTATAAATGCAAAATTCAAGTTTTTTTAGGAAATTGGCAATCTACTTCTCAGATTTGTGAAACTTTTGTTTCTCTGGAATCCTTGTCTTATAAGGGATGTTTCAATTTTTTATGCGCGTGGATGGGTTTTGAGATTTTGTATCTTTCATAAAAATGAAAAAGAATGTGATAATTAGTTTCTCCTAATATTGCGATTAGTCATGCTGCAATCAGATTTTAAAAAATTTTCTCACCGATGTAAATATGTCAATTTTTTTCCAAAATTGATTTTGGACGAAAAAAACAAGTTTTTTCAAATTAGTTATTTATTCAATTTGAGTGCTACCAATAGATCCCTCTCATCATGGAGATGATGGATCAGATGTCTGTTCATCCCAAAACCAAACCTATGAGGCTACAAGTGTGCTTTTAGGCAAAATCTTAATTGAATGCCCTCTCAAAATTGAATGCATGAACGCGGAGCCTTAAAAAAGAATATTATATTTGTGCACCATGTGAAATAAGAAGTTCAGCGATTTCTTTACTATTATTTTCTGCTGTAATATGAAGGGCGGTTTCTCCATAATTATTTTTTTCATTGATATTTATTCCATGTGAAATAAGAAGTTCCGCTGTTTCTTTGCTATTATAACATGCTGCTTTATGAAGGACGGTTTGTCCATTATTATTTTTTTTCATTGATATTTATTCCATGTGAAATAAGAAGTTCCGCTGTTTCTTTGCTATTAAAAATTGCTGCTTCATGAAGAGCGGTTTCTCCATCATTATCTTTTTCATTGATATTTATTCCATGTGAAATAAGAAGTTCCGCTGTTTTTTTACAATCATTTCTTGTTGCATAATGAAGAGCGGTTTGTCCATTATTATCTTTTTCATTGATATTGGCACCATGTGAAATAAGAAATTCAGAAATTTCTTTACTATTATTTTCTGCTGTAATATGAAGGGCGGTTTCTCCATAATTATTTTTTTCATTGATATTTATTCCATGTGAAATAAGAAGTTCCGCTGTTTCTTTGCTATTATAACATGCTGCTTTATGAAGGACGGTTTGTCCATTATTATTTTTTTCATTGATATTTATTCCATGTGAAATAAGAAGTTCCGCTGTTTCTTTACTATGATTTCTTGCTGTAACATGAAGAGCTGTTTCTCAATCATTATTTTTTTCATTGATATTTGCTCCGTTTGATAGGAAATATTCACAAAGAGATGGAATATTAAACATCGCCGAATAAACAAAGCATTTGCCAATATCATTAGTTTGATCGAAATAAACTAAAAATGTTTCAAGATTATTATATTTTTCGCAATATCTTAAATTGATCTTTATACTGTATTCATTCATCAAGAATGTAACAAAATCAATGTTGTGTGAAATAATTGCATTTTCCATGCACCATCTATCTGGTTTTTGATATTTCAAACATTCACTCATTATCTCTTGATTTCCTCCTAAAAATGATAAGTCGAGACATTCTCGAGTTATTTCTGAGTTAAATTTCGTTCTCAATAACTTGAAACAATCAACTGCTCCGTGATAACAACATAATTCAAGTAATGAATATCTTTCGTAATGATGTGGATATAAATCGCTTTCAAATGCTTGATCTTTATCAAATCCTTCTCTTTCAGTGAATGCAATGAATGTTTCTATGTTATTATACGTAATTGCTCTGTGAATTGTATTTTTCGTTTGAATATCCAGATTTAGGGATTTAATTTGTTCGAAATTAGCAGATTTGTTTAATTTAATTCCATATTCTTTGTAAAACAGGAAATTTGAAATAAGTTCAACTCTGTTGATCTCATTGACATGATAATCATCAAATACTAGTTTCACAAGTAATAAGTATGATTTAGTATTGCGATTATTATACGGAATGATATTTAAAATGTTTCGCATAATTGTTTGGGGAGAATATTTCTTTGAATCAATCAAGTTTGTTTTGATCATTTTGTAAATTGAGTTTAATTCTTCTTCTTTTTCCGTTTTTAACTGATACAATGCATTATATGAATCGATGTGATAATTATAGATACTTCGCAGTTCGCTGAATTTATTTGGATTAATGTCTTCGTCGGACATTAAGGGATCACCACCTTAGTTTACAAAAAAATACGTTATTTACACTCTGAGTCTTCTTCTAGAGGTCTTTTTTAGATTTTGAAACAATGAAAAGATAGAACATGATCAATGTATGCTATATTTAAGTTTATTCATAAAAATATCAATTCTATCATAGAGAAAAAGTGCATTTAAGTTCAAAAAATTGAATAGTTGTAAACTAAGACACTGATCCCTTAAATAATTTTTAAAAAGGAGACATTTGCAGTTTAACATATTATTATCTTTTAAACTCATTAGATGAAACAAATATTATATTAGACATGTGGAAATCAATGATCACAAAGATTAGTAGTAGGATATGACGGGTTTAGTGACTTTTTTTGTTACATCTATATATAGACGATGCATTAAAATATATTTATTTATAAATCATTTAAAAAATTAACATTAATTTTAAAATAATTTATTTTTTTATCTTTTATAAAAGAAGCTATATATAGATGATGTCAGATATTCCGCGATTAATTAAACATTGTTTAAATCCTGAATGGGTTAAACTTCAATTTAAAAATGAAGATTGTGAATTATTAAATGAATATGAAAGCCAAAATAAGCTAATGAGGTATAAATATAATGATAAAGAATATTTAATTTCATGGAATCAATGGAGTCATAATCAAAGACCTCATAAACGAGAAGAAGAAATTGAAAATAATGAAATGGAAATCATTGATGACATTAAAGAGGATGGAATTCCTAAATTTTGTAGAAAAACCTTTAGAACTAAGTTAGGAGCATATAAACGGAGAGTATTAAATCCTGAATATCTTAAACATCAATTTAAAAAGGAAGACTGTGAATTATTAAACGTAATGAATATGAAAATGCTAAATCAAAACTGAGATATAAATATATTGGAAGTGATGAAAGGTGTAAAGATAAAGATAAAGTTTATTCAGTTTCATATAATAACTGGCACACGTTAGGGATAAGAAAACATTTAGGAGATTATGGGAAATGTTCTGAATTCTTTAAATCTAGTATATACGAGAGAGTAAAAGAAATTAGAAATAATTATTTTCATGAATAAAAGATTCACTACCATAATGAAATAAAAAATAAAATAAACTTTAAAAAATAAACTTCTTACGAAAAATTAAAACTTAGTTATGTTTATTATTTTATTTTTTTATTTTGTATGAAATGAGCGTCAAAACTAACAACGTTAAAAAATTAGGATTCACAAACGAGGAAATAAAGGATATATTAGAGGAGGTAGGTTATGAAGTTAATAAATATTATTTAAGAAATTGTCAAAAATTTGCCGAGTTATTAAATGATTTAGATTATGATGGAAAAATGAATAAAGATGATGTTATAAATTTCTTATATCCCACATCTGAAGAAGAAAAACCTAAAGAACCTGATGTTTTCCCTGAATATTATGAAGAACGGATTAAAGATGATGAATACAATGAAATTGAAAGACTGAAAAAAATAAGAGATGAAATAGATGAAAAAATTAAGGAATTAAGAGAAGTTGAAAAATATAATGAAAATGAAGTAGAGGGTTTAATGAATATCCCAGCTTCAGAATCAGAAGTCAGAAATCTCATGAAGAAAGATATAAAAATTATGTCTCAGAATCAACACAAAATTTATTAGATGGTGAAATAGACGAAACACTTTCAGAAGAAGGTACTAAATTTATTCGTAAACATAAGTTACAATTTATTGATAATGAAGAATACCCTTGTATCTTACTTTCACCACCTTAGATTCTGAAAATTCAAAAAAGCTCTTAAAAACGTGACATATGCAACTAATACGATTAAGAAAGAAGATCATGATATTTACACAAATTATTATTTAAATAAATGCACAGGTGTTGATAAAGTTTTTGATTTATTAGATAAAATATCAAAAGAAACCATTGGAACATATAAAATTTTATGTGATTGCGGTTTCATTGTTGAAGATACAATAATGTTTCATATGAAAGAACAGCACCGAAGGAAGACGAAGTGAAAGGTCTATACCATTCGTTATTAAGAACATAAAAGATATGAAAACTTATAAACATTATATTTATTCATTTATTTCAGAAAAAATGGAAGCAACCCATAAAACATCTTCTCATCATTTTATAGCTATTCATACATTCCTTTTCAAAGTTGTGAAATTAAATAAGACAGGAATTAGATTTAATGTATCAGGGTACGCATTCTTGAGTAAATTAAAATGTATTCGTCACGTCGCAGATGATAAAAATTTATGTGTTCTTAATTCATTTTATGGGCTTTAAAAAATAAACTTTATTTTTATTTATTTTTTAATTTTTTATTCTTACATAAATGAACAAAAACGGAACAGCTAAAATGAATGATAATCAAATTAGAGCAGAAGGTAGAAGGTTATTTAAACGCTTCTATAACATTCCTGATGGTGTTAATCCTAAAACTCGTAGAAGCTATTTAAATGAAGCAATAGATGCATATGAAGGGTTTGACATTTCATCAGAAAGTGAGAGATTAGCGAGAATGTTAAATGTTAATATTGATTTCTATTATTGTGATCCTCAACCAGAAGACGTGGACATAAATAAGGTAGACTTTCCATTAGTGGAATCAATAATGATAGATCCAGAATTTGAAACAGTAAATATTTTATTAACACAGAGTCCATGTGGAAAACTTCACGCTGACAGAATAACAGACGTTGAAGCACTCACCGGCTATAAAGTTTGTCCATATTGTAAAGAAGAAGTTTATTCTATCCGTGATGATCCAGAAAGGAAAAACCAAAGAAGATTTTTAAAGCATTGTGAGAAATGTAAAGAAAATAATGGAAGATTAATTCAAGACGTTCAATTGCAAAAGACCAGCAACCATATGCACCACATATTACGAAACAGAAGATATATCAGTGGTTATTAGCTCACAATTTGCAGAATATTATAAACCGACAAGATATTATATTACTTTTGACTTGAAACATTAGAGACTAAAGAAGAATTACAACTTTCTGAGTGTGCAACTTTGAACGCTTACTTAAAACCATTCATGGTATCATCAACGGTTAAATTAAATGATAAAACATATACGAGGAATTTTTGCTTAACTTCGAGTGATTCTTTTATTTCTGATTGGATTGAGTTTTTATTTTCAACCTGTTCATTAGTTGAATCAAATATGAGTCAATACAATGAATTATTGAAGCCGCAAACGGCGGGGACTTTGTCCCATACATTAAATGAAAAACAGAAGGAAGCATTTAAAGAACTTCTAGATGAGGAATTCAATAAAGTGAATATCATAGGTTTTAATTCGGGAAAGTTTGATTTAAATTTAATTCTTCGTGATTTAAACACTGCAAAATGGAAAATAAAATCAATGCTGGGTTCATCTTCACAATTTAAGCAAATCATTGTAAAGAAAACAAACGTTCCATATGAATTGAGATTTATTGACATCAGAAATTATATAGCGGGTGGGACATTAGACCAATTCACTCAAGATTTCGGAAACAATAAATCACGTGTTAAATCCTTTTTCCCTTATCAATTCATCACGTGGGAGAATTACGAAGAAGAATTATATAAAGAGGAACCATTCACGAAAGATTCATTTTATTCAGCATTAACTCAAGAAACTATATCAGATAGTGATTATCAAATATATCTCAATGATGCTAAAAATTTAAGAATAGATTAGAATATTTTATTCATTATTGCAATAAAGATGTTGAAATTATGATTGACCCAATCGATAAAATTATTGAAGAAACATTTGTTTATAAAATTGATATGCTTCATAATCTTTCTTTATCATCGAATGCTTCAATGATTCGTTACGCTTTAGCATATAAAGACTTTAATCCTAATGAAAAATATCCTGAGGAAGAGATAGAATCAAGTTTTGAATTAACGAAAAAGTATTGGAAATATAAAATTGAATCATATAAGAAACAAGATGAAAAAGCAGAAAGGATACTAAAAATAATGTTTCAATGGATGATTTTCAATACTATCACGATTTAATCCTTTCATCTAAATGCAAAATGTGTGGTAAAGCGTTTACATATGCAAATAAACCATTGGATAGAATCGATAATGAAAAACCACATACCAAAGAAAATTGTCAGTTAATGTGTTGTTATTGCAATGTCGTAAAATCAAATAAAGATGAAGATGTTCAACGTTTAAGAATCAATTTAAGAAATTATGCATTAAAAAATAATTTACCAATGACTTTAGATTCAGTTGAAGCTTATCACATTCTCCGTAATGGAATTACTGGTGGTTTATCAAATGTTCAACATAGAGTAAATCTTAAAGGAATCACGCACATTAATAAACTTTCATATAATCCAGAAACTAAAACTGTATCAAATGAGGACACCACCAACATTATGACTCATTTCGTTGGTGTTGATTTTAATTCATTATATCCTTCATCATTTTCATCTAATCCTCATGATTTCATTCAATATACTGACCATAAAATGTATATGCCGGGAAGATTGAATGGTGTTATCATTTGTGATACAGCAACAAAGAAAGCAAAAGCACTGGGAATAATTAAGAAGAAAAATACTTTATTCGTGGCTGAAGTAAAGGGTCACATTGATGAAAAATACATTAATGATTACATAAACTTTTTACCGATAATAAGAAACTTAGATATTATCACAGATGAAAAAACAATTGGCAGTTTTATGTATAATTACATGAAATCAAACAATCTACCAGTTGACCAGAAACAGAGGAAATTAACTCAGTTAGCATCAACACACAACCAATATCAACCATTTTCTTCTTATTATCTTTGGTATCTAATAGACAGATTTCATTTTATCATCGATGATATTCAATCAATTTTAACATTTACGAAAAACACTTGTTTTAATGAATTTGCGAACGAATTTATGAACGAAAGACAAAAGGCTGAATTAGAAGGAAATAAAGGAAAAAGTTTATTTTGCAAGATTTCGCTTAATGGATCATATGGTTACGATGCAATGAATACACAAAATTACGCAAAGACTAAAATAATGAATGCACAGAAGGCACGCGTTGCATGTATGTCAAATAAGTTTAAAAACATAAGAGAAATAGGTGAAGATACATATCAAGTGATGCTTAAAGATAGATTTTATAGATGTGATACATGTTTACAAGAGGCATTCTTCACTTTAGATAACGCAAATACTGGTATTTGTTTTCATTTATGATTTTATGTATAAATGCATGGATGTTAATCGTTTTCATTTCATTGAAGGTGATACTGATTCATCTTATTGGGCAATCGCTGGCGACCCAAATCTTCCTAACACTCAAGCATTTCAAGCAATTGTTACCGATAAACAATTTTATGATAAAAACATTTTCAAATTCGCACCATTTTGATTTCTTCTGTTTTGATGAGAAATTTAAACCTAAATTAAAGAATAAAGCTGAAGAAAAAGCACATGAGAAGAAGTTATTGGGTTTAGCAATTGAGAAACAAGGTGATAACATGGTTGCTTTATGCCCTAAGTGTTATACATCATTCAACGGTTCAATTGATGGAAGTGATTTTAAAAAGATTGCACAAAAAATGAAAGGTGTTAGTTTACGACAAAATAAAATTAACACCTAAAAATTATTTGGATATAATAAATGATAAAGTTATTTTGATGGTCAGAATATTAATTTACAACTTAAAAACGGGTCAATGACTCGCTTAACAATCGGTAAGACTGCATTAACAGGAGCACACACTAAGGCTGTATGTTGTGAAAATGGATGTTGTATGCCATTTATTTAATACAATTTAAAATTTTATTTTTAATAAAATGCCACAGAAGAGACAAAAGGAACCAAATCGATTTATACCAAATGGTTTTAACTTTCAGATTCCAAATAATCAACCACAACGAATTTTTCAAATCCCACCACAGCATCAACAGCCGCAACAACGACCACCACACCACCACCACAAGTCAACGGAGAAGAACATTCACCCCTGAAGAAAGAAATTTCAATAATTTGATGCGTCAACAAAATCAAGGTTTGAGATTTTATCCGGGCAGTAATGGTATACATATAAGGCATCCAAATTTAGATAGAAGATATACCGCTGAGATTCATATTTTACCTAATAATACGGTTAATTTTGCTGGATTTTATGATCATCATCAGGAAATCTGGACTCCACCATTTGATACCGTTTTAGAAGGAGGAACCGTTAATGATGCGATTCAATATGTAAATAATGGTTTTGATACTATGATTCAAAGAGGTGGGCACCCTTAAAACATTTATTTTATTTTTATATAAATGGATAACGCAGATTTAGAAAATTTAATTGATGATTTAGTACTTAATCAAAATTTTCTTAATTATTATGAATTAAAATCATATCTCCAAAAACATAATAACAATATAACGGGTGATGATATGGATTATTATTATTCGTATTATAAAAATGAAATTTTGAAATATCATGATAAAATAATTTCTGAAATTAAAGACAAAATTAAAAATAATGAATATACAAAGGGAAAAACTAAATCACAACTTAAACAGTTGAAAGATTTCAAAAATAAAGTATTAACAGAAGAAGATATTGATGAATTATATAAATTATATAATCCTGAGCCGCAAAAGCCAAAGGAACAAAAACAAAAGAAGAAAAAGCCGAAAACAACACCAAAAGAGAAAGTAGCAAATGTTCAACAGCTAAAGGTGCAAAACGCCCAGGTCCTTCAGACCATAAATGAAGCACAAGCTTTAATTTATGATTCATTAGTTAAACCATATTCAGCCCGACTTTTAAATGAAGATCAACTTTTGGAATTCATCCTTCAACATAAACTCGAAGCGGGAAAGTATATCAAACCTTTATATACAGCATATTTAAAACAAATGAATAGAATACATCCAGAATTAATGAAAGGAAAATCAACAACTAAAACTTCATCATCCAAAATCAAAGCAGATAAAATTAAACCACTTGCAACACCAAAACCTCCAACGACAGTACCTCCTCCTTCAGTTAATCCTTCATCATTCACTTTATTATATCCATTTCAAACATTAAAGAAGCAAAAAGATTTTAAAAAGGATTTCAAGATATTAAATAAACCAATTGACCCGAAAATTCAACCGTTAAAGGAAAAATTTAGTCGCCCTTCATTTGCACCATATCCATATTCATACGAAATCGATCATCTGGAATATTCAAAAGGAAACGTTACTTATTTATTCCATTAACATTAACACTAGATATTTATATTGCATTCCAGTGAAAGGGAAAACAGAACAGGAAACAAGAAGAGCTATTCAATACTTACTAGATCATGAAAGAGTAGATAATATAAGGGGTGATGGTGATAAAGGATTTCAGGCAGCTATGGTTCATTATTTCCCACAAATTAATTTTTACTTTTCATCTCTCCATATACGTTTCATAATAAAATAGTTGATGCGGTAATGAGAACTCTTAGAGATGCGTTAGGGGTTAACGGTCAGATATACTGGGATGGAAATCATGACTCCATCATACAGCAGTTAGTATATTATTACAATAATACATGGCATAGAACTATAAACATGAAACCAGTGGAAATGAAAAATGATATTTCAAAAGAATGGGAATATATTAGAAAGCAAATGGAAAGGTTAAATGATGTTAAACGTGAACAAATTAATTCGGGGCTCATGAATTTTAAACAAGGGGATAAAGTTTTGATTCATCTCGATTATGGAAAAACTGATAAATCAATGACAAAAAGAAGACGAAGATTTGACACAATAGCTGAATTTGTTAGATATATTAACGGCAATGCATTAGTTGAAGTTGACAATAAATTAATAGAAATTCCGATTTATTTTATTACTCCATTATATTTAAATAATATTTAATTTTTTTATTTCGTAAGAAATGAGTGACAACGAAGCATCCAAGAGTCCAGACGATGAATATAAAAAGAAACTAAACAGAATTAAATCAAAAATATGCTATTGCAAAAAGAAGCCGCAATGCGGTGGGGCTGAAAACGATAAAGAGAGGAAAGAAATAATCGAAAAATTAGAAACTTACCGTTCAATCCTTAAACTGAGTGAAGTAAAAATAAAAGAATTTAATAGAATAAATAAATTGATTGGAAGAGATGAATTTAATAAAGATGAATTTTTAAACTCAATCCAAATTTAATTTTTATTCCTCTTCGACAACGTCTCTTCGAGACGTCAAACCCTTCTGGGTTCTTCTTTCCATCATTACTGCATAACCGCATCTTCTCGGTTTTCGTGGTTTGTTGTTTTTAATTCGTTCTTGCATCATTTTTATCATTTCCTCCCTTGTTATGATTCGTGGTAAATTTTGAGCTTGTGGAGTATCCATTTATATAAAAATAAAATTTTATTATCAGTTATTTTATCATCATTTTATTAAGTTCATCTTTAGTTAAATTTGAATGGATTCGCTAATGTTCCACCTTGAGCCACAACACTTGCCCCGGCTAATTGTGAAGAACCTGGGATAAGTACTCCATGAAATGATTTCATTGGTATCATTAATTTAGAAATAGTTGGCTTAATTAATTTTGTCATTTATGATAAAAATAAAATTACATAATTTAAATTTTTTTCTTTCTCACTTTCTCATTTTCTCATTTTTCATCCTGTTTTGGTTTCAGCAACTTTTCAAGTTGTTGTCTTGTCAGTAACTTTAATTTTAACTTTGGATCAAATATTGGGTTTCCATCTTTATCTCTTCCAATAACACCATATGGTAGAATCTTCATTTATACTAAAATAAAAATTTAAATTATGCCGTTCTAAAGTTTGTGAAACAAACATTGAGCGTTCATTGAACGCGAAACCATACATAAACTGTCATATAGGGTGGCATGTAATCTTCAGCCGAGCCTGTTGGATATGTTGTGAAAGTATGGACATGATTTCCTCCTGGTTCAGTTGGTCGAAAAGTCTTTTTTGTTGAATCGTTATAAGTTGAGATAAAACATCATGACCGGCTTCATAGTCTGAGTTGTTATAATGGGTGGTCTCTTAATGAGTGTATATGGTCGCCAGAAAAGTTTGTAGTTCCTGTATGCTTATGCGGCGGAAGGTTTGCTTCTTTAATTTTCTTTGAACCACCGGTTTGTTTTGAACTATTAGCACAGTAGAGGAAACGATCGGTTATTTGTTGCCATGTACCGAAACCGAATACATCAGCTGGATTTGTTGAATTCATGATGTATATATTGAACAATGGGGTAAATCATCTCAAAGAATTGTATTTAATCCATTATGAATATTGAATTTATTATATAATATTGAAACTGGGTAAGAAATTAAAATTGGTCTTGTCATCAATATTAACGTATTATTTTTGAAATTGCTTTTCTAACATCTTGAAATTTTTGTGATTTCAGACCAATTTCTTCCATCACTACTGATATTTACTAAATCACCACATCCAAAAGCAATGAAATACCCATCAATATAAAATATTAGTAAATCTATAATTTCGAGTAAGTTTTGGAGTGAATGAATAAACAATTCCCAATTTGATAAATCTGTGATAATAAATATGTCTGTTATAACTTACAGGATATGAATAGACCATTCCACCTGAAACGAGAACATAAACATTTGATCCATAACATAAAGCTTCAATGTCTCCATCAGCTTGAAAATTTGTTCAAATTGACCTTGTGGTATTGAATGATCTATAAATTTTATCATTTTGTAGATAAAATACATTTGTTAATGTAATACCACTTACTTGTATAATCAATTTTCAAATCTGATGACATCATACTAAACATATAATAATTTATCCCATCCTCACTAATGAAAATTTGATTGACTTAGTTAGTATGGTTAACTTGGGTACGGCGGCACTGTGTTCCACCTTACCCAACTTAACCTTAAATATTTACAAAACCATCTGACACATAAATGACTTCACTAATGACTTCACTAATGACTTCACTAATGACTTCACTAATGAAAAATAAACGTTCTCACTAACGTTCCCACTAATGTTCTCATTTACAAAAGTATTGCAGCGCTTCCCATTGCTGTGCTTCACACAATAGTTCATATTCTTCAGTATCGCTGCTGTCACTCCAATCGTCAGAGTCAAAGTCACTGTCAAAATAAATGTTAGTAAGTTTTGACAAAGCTAATGAAACACGCTTACCGTTTGTATCTATTGCTTTTATATATCTCCCATTATGTTTGTTGTCATAAACGCTCAAACTAACTTTACCCTTTCTCCCTCGTATCTGATAGAATGTATTTTCACGAGGAACGAAGAACAAATTCTTGAACTCATGACTGTTGTAGTTTGTTATCTCAATAGTTTTCGTCATTTATATAAAAATAAAATATAAAAATAAACTTAAAAATTAATGATATCACCACCCTCACACGTATGAAAACATAGCACAAAAATAAATTTAGGTGAAGTGGTGAGATCTCACCTCTTTTTTCACCTGTTTTTTTCACCCTGTTGAATTCATTGCTTTATAACTCTCTTCCTTGGTTTCTTTTTAGTTGCTTTCTTCACGTCTGTCTCCAACTTGACTGTCTTTCTTCTTCGCCGTAATGATACCAGTTACTTCCACCAGTCAATGGGTCAAATGGTCTTTCGTAAGGGTTTCCATACATTCCATAGGGACCATACGGAAGAACTACTAGTGGAGAAGAAACATTTTCTTTAGTTCCATCGACTCTATTTAAATGCATTGTTTCACCTTTCATCTGGTCATTAAAGTCTTTTGCGTGTTTTGCAAACTCATCGTCCTTTCCTAAAGCATTTTCTGACTCAGTCGCAACCAAATTGGATGCTTTATTTATGAGCCCTATTTTATTTAATCTTAACTTCTTTGCAACCCAGCCTCCAATCTTTCCTTTATTTGCATCTAATGTCTTCGAAACCCTTCCTCCACTCATTTTATTTACTGCGTCATAAGCTCCAAGTGCTTTTGCTCCAAATGCTAATGCTTTTGTTCCCATTGCGCCTAAAGCTGCCAAGCTACCATTTACACCATATTAAAATCATCTCTCTTCAATATTATCTCATAAAGTTCTCGTTACTGGAGAAAGTCAATGAAACATAAACATTCTCACGGGCTTCGCCCTCACCGCTTTGCGGTCTATCTAACTTTTCTTATATCATCTATACGCTTCAAAATGTCTGAACAATTGCTAACATCTTCTACAACAGTTATTTCATCATGAATGACCTTCAAGAACAAGCTCATTTAATATGCTATTAAAATCATCTCAATAATGAGTCCATCCTTTCCATCTTTAGGTAGCACAACATCTTTCATTGAAGAAGGTTCGACAAGTCTTATGTTAAACTTACTGACAAAGTTTGTTATACTATAATGCTTCGGCGGCGAATACATATAGTTTGAAAGACATAATATAGATTCTTCAGCAAATTCACTTATACTGGATTTTATAACAATGTTCTCACGAGACCAAATACCACCAATTGACAATCTTGTAAGCAATCCTGCTGAACCTTCAACTGTAAACGTCGATGGTAACATTCCACGAAGGTCATCTATTGACATCGTTGAGTCACTGTATTTAAATATTTTCTTAAAGCAATCGTCATTATCTAACCATGCAATAGCTTTGAAGTTTTCATTCGAATATACATCTGCTTCATTAAATGTAAAACCTGACTTCTTTGCAGAGATGACTTTAAAATCTATTGAGTTTGTTTCAAAATTATATGCTATGGTAACTTCTGAAGGTAATGGATGTCCTTCCGCAGTCAGTTGTTCTCTCACTACCGTTTGAAGCTTTGTGTTAAAAACTTTCATGTCATCTCCTGTGTCTAGGTTCACATACACAGCAACAGGGAAACTATCTTGCTTCTTTGTTTCATCATTATATCTCAAAACATTAAAGTTCTTCAATAATATTGTTCTTCCTGCTGGAATACTTCGAACCTGTCTGATTTCAATAGCTTTCTCACCTCCTACATACTCTACCCAGTGTCTTGGATATTCATAAGTATACTGACTTTCTTGAATTTTGGTTGGTTTCATCATAACATGTTCATAGTATATATTTATACTCTTGTCAGTTAGACTCGGTGCTATGTTCTGAATATTTCTGACTTGCATTTTTAATGGAGATAAAATGAAGCATTTAATACATGACGTAGATGAAGACATGAATGAAACTACAGACAAACTTAACTCTTCTCTCATTCTTCCTTTCAGTAAGGACTATGAGTTCTGTTCAAATGGCGTTTATTTCTATTGTGGAAAGATGGGGTCAGGAAAGACATTTAATTTAATTCGTCATATTCTTATAACAGAACGTTTAGGAAATGACTCATATTATGACCAAATCATTATATCAGCAACTTCAGACTCTATGGACTCAACAGCGAAAACATTTATGTCAAAAGTTCAAGCCTCTGTCGTTAAAGTTCCAGATAGCGAACTCATTGAATTTCTTCAACGTAACATTCGACGTAAGAGAAAATATTATGCCATCGTAGAGTTCATACAGTCAGGAATGCAAAAGACTTCAGAAGAGATGGAAAGAATTATTGACAAACACCACTTACGTCAATACTCAGGAGTTTACGATATGAAACGACTTACAAACTACATTCTATCAAAACTTTCAAAATACCCCTTCAAAAAATATCCTTCAAACACTCTGCTCGTTTGCGACGACTTCGCCGGAAAAGGTTTAGTGTCAAAACCAGACTCACCATTAGCTAATATCATTACTAAAGTCAGACATTACCATTTAACTGTAGCAATACTTATGCAAACATGGAGGTTTTTAGCTTTAAACATAAAACGTCTCATAACTGACTTCGTTATCTTTCAAGGTTTCTCACGCTATGACATTGAACTCATTTGGAAACAGTCAGGTATAACATTACCTTTTGAAGAAATTTGGAAGCATATAAGTCTCTCATCTCTCCTCGTTCATACCTTGAGATTCATATCATGACTAATACCATTAAAGTCAAAAATATTCCATGGGAACGACCAACATTGTTTTAAAGCTTAACCTTCAATTGACTGATGGTAAACAAATTCCATGCATCTCTGTCGCCATTTCTGTTAATATTTTTGCTGTCATTCATATCATCCACTTCCCATCCGTTAGCTTTTGAGGATATGCGTTAGAATAGCTGTTCTTAAATGAAGGCTTTTCACCTTTGAGAGCATAAACTCTATAACTTTCTGCATACTTTATGTTTGAACCTCCTGAGCCATCATTGACATAAATTTTTATAGGCTTCCACCCTTTGTTCATGTTCCTGCTTCTTCCCTTAGCTCTTTTGTTCAGTAGTTCTACATCTTTATACACAGCACCTGTCTCAGTGAATTCAACAATATTTTCATTCGTTAGCTTTGCATTCAAACCCTTGTCGAGTATATTGTTCATTTCATACATATAAAAGGTTTTTATTCTATATGAAATGAGAAGCAAATCCATCTTAGCTGGTGCCGTTAATGTTCCAATTGAACAACATCAAATGTTGACTCACGAACGACAAACAATATTGTCATAAAGAACTATAGTTCAGAGTGTTTGAAAGAACCAGAACCAGAGCTGAAATCCGTGAATTTAAACTCAGCTTCAAACGCTAACGCTACATCAGATGTTAAGTTAGAGTATCCACCACTGGACCAAATTCTTTCAAGAGAAGCCAACGACAATCCTTACACAAATGTTCAAACAAATCCTTCAGATAACGTAGACCATTACCTTCTTCAGTTATACCAAACAATTTTACTCAAAGACGATAAGAAGCTTTTGGTAAATCTTATAAGCAAGAACCAAATAATTCTAACAAAGGAGGACCTTGAAAATGTTATATCACGAATAACAGGGAAACAATGTGTCATTGACTATCTCGACCCTGAAATCGAATGCTGTGGTCAAACGCCACCATTCATGAAAATAGGTAACATCCGCATCATTGAAACACCAGGAACTACAGGAGTTGAGTTAAGTATAAATATTCGAACGAGTATACAAAACTTTCAACAGAATATAAACTTTGCTTGAAATATGTTTTAGTAAATTAAAGCAATTTGTAATATCTATCCAAACTTCTTCAACAGTATCGAACTCATCTTCATAATGCAAACCTAATCTTATTGACTTGGTGCAGTTTTCACTAACACAATATTTTTCTGTTCTCTTGACTGACATAACTAACTCATTTTGTTTCATCAAACAGCAACAACCAAAGTTCATGACCTAATACATAACATTCATACTTTATATTTTTAGCTCTGAGTTCTCTTGTAAGCTGTTGCATTTAATTTTTCTAAAAAGTCAACTTCAACAGTCATTCGCACTGGTACTTCAGTTCTACAGGCTCTCCTTGAAAGTCAACAAGTCTGAATTGCATGTCTTTCAAATTATGAGGACTAATGCGAACCCATTTACCTAAATGAGTTGCTATGACAGGAACGTTTGGAATGAACATTGAATTGACTGCATAACAGAAGGATTTATATTCTACTGAACTTTACTTAACTCCTGAAATGCCTGTGACATTAGCTATTTTAGACTCAATGTATAAACAATTACCATAACATACGTATGGAACAGATTTCATCTCAATCGTTTTGTCAACACTTTTCAAAGGAAATGTCATATGGTATGCACCCAAAAGAAGTTGTACTCTATGACTCATTCTTGGTATCTTAAACTCCTTCACATAACTGAACTTCAAAACTCCTGCAATAAGTTTAACATTCATTAAGTTTTCTTCGTTATCCTTGTTTATTGTAGTATTTATGAGAGCATTTAACACTCCAGCTAATGTTTCCATCTTATATTCTACATTATTGTGAAATCTTATTTCGTGCTTCTTTCCATCTATTTCAATCTCCATGAAATCTGTTTCATCTGTTATAACGAATGAAGCGATAGTATTGAAGTCAACCATTCTGAATGCAAGCGCCTCATTCTGTAGACCTAAGTTTGTTTGTAGCTTTACTGTCCCGTATTCGTTTGGGTCTGTACTTTGCAAATAGAACAACATTTTATTCTCATTAAAATATGAGTATAGCTGCATATGCGTATGAAGCTGATAGAGCTAAACGTTTATATTTTGGTCAATACTCTCTCACACTTACTGACAAATATATTGTTATCACTGATGGAAATACTGAGAAATACATAACATGGAAGGACTATGAAAAGTTTGACCCTATTTTAACTCCATGTACTATGCCGTTTATAAAGGACGGTGAAATTATTGAAAAAGATAATACAACCGTATATAGGTCTGTTTATGAAGCATTAGAATATATGTTGAATCATAACCCAAAAAGATTTGACCCAAGCACTACACCATGTGCAATGCCTTTTATTAAGGACGGTGAAATCGTAAGAGTTCCGGATTCAACGGTTTATATGCTTCTAAAGAAGGTGAGCCAAAAACTATTGATAAAGCGGTGTATGAAATAAAAGCATCAACGACGAAATTGAATTCGTTAACTTTTGACGGTGATAGTTCCGTTAATGACATAACATCAGGGAAAACGATTTTAACGAAAGAATATTTAAAATCTCATGTTAGTGAGTTCGTTGAAATTGAAAAAGAAGGTGGAATTAAGTTCGATCCACTGAATTTCATTTTCAGCTTAGCGAATGCAGGTATTAATTTTGCTGAATGGACAACTATACAGAGTGAAATAAATGCAATATGGACGTTTTTGGGGTCAAAAGCGGGAATGAGTGAGCTTGTAAATGCTGCAAGAACATTGGGTGAAACAGGAAATTTTGTAGATGGTTTTAAAAGACTTGTTTCAAATGTTTTGACAAACACAAAGAAATTATTTAGATATACCGTACATAACGGACGGATTTTCGAACAGATAGCAACAAACCCTCCGGTTATGGCTGCGTTGATGATGGTTAGAGATATAAAACCACGTAGCGGTGAGGGCGAAGAACATGAACAACAGGATACTGGTCGGGTTATTAGAGACATTAAAAACGTGTATCCTGAAGTTATTGATTTATTTAGAGGAGTTAATGATTCAATTTCAAAACATTCTATAACCCTCGATGAAGAGAATAAATTAACAGATTATATATTCGTCATTATTGCAGAATTAATGAAGAGAATAAATGAAAAAGGAATTGGTGATATCATTAATGTCAGCGATGTAATGATGAAAAGAAATTTTGACTCATTATTTACAGAACCGAAAACAGAATATAGTCTTTATGATGTAATTACCGAATTAATGAAAAAGATTAATGATAATAAGAGTTCTGGTGGAAGAGTTGAATTAGAAATGAATGATGTTAATGAGAAAACAGCCGAAAAAGCAGATAAAAATGAACTTTTAGTTCTAAGTGATAAAGTCAAGAACCATGTTCATTATATGACTTCAGATGAACAGATTATAACGGACTACCATGAATATTTAACACAAACCGATGAAGAAGTGAAGACGGAAGACCCCAATGAAAGAAGATATAAATACATTCGTGCTAAAGGTTATAACATAAGCTGTACTGTACAGTATGACACGGGTAAAGCACAAGAAACATTTAGTTATAACGATGAAATATATGCTTCATACTTCTCTGTTAATGGTGTATTAGTTGAACCAAAATTTACATTGAGAGTTAAGGCAAAAATAACGTTTGAAGATGCTATTAAAAGTAAAGCTGACAAAGTTGAACTTGAAGCAATGAACAAAGTTTTGAGATCTCATAAACACAACATCTCCGATATAAATGAACTTCAAGCTACATTAGACAGTAAAGCTGACAAGAACCATACACATAAATCCTTCACTACTGTTAGAGCAGACGACATAATATTGAACTATGATTTGGGTTCAAGTGCACCTTTAGAGAATCCGAGTACAAGCGTAAAAGATACACTAAACAATTTAGATAACAGATGTATGAACATTGAAGGTCATGCCAGAAACTTTGAAGCATATGAACTACCAGCAATGTTAGATAAGAAAGCAGACAAAACAGAGCTTCAAACATTAAAGACTGAAATACTTCAAACATTATATCCTGTTGGTTCTTTATATACGTCAATGAACTCAACAAATCCAGCAAGTGTTTTAGGTTTTGGTGCATGGGAACAAATAGTCGACAGGTTTTTGTATTGTGCAAACTCTTCAAAGGAAACAGGTGGAAGTAAAACGATTTCAGGTGAAAATTTACCTGCACACAGTCACTACATAGATTTAAGTACATCTCAAGCAGGTTGGCATAAGCATAGATATTGGGATTGGTCAGGAATGACAAAAGGTAAAGGATATGATGTTAAAGACGACGTTAAGTTTGCTATAAATTGTTACTGGAGTGACACTCAGGGAGAAGGAAACCATACACATTTCGTTTCAGGATATACACAAACAACGGGACAAAGTAAAGAATACATGCCACCATTAATGACTGTATTCGCATGGTATAGAGTTCAATGAACGCGCTTGAGCCTTGAATAAAATCTTTAACTTTACATAAATGAGCTTGAAAGAAGTATTCGAACAACATCCATGGAGGTCATTTAAGAAGTTCAATGAAGCTGCAAAGAGTTGGGGATTTACTAACAGAGCTGAAGTGAAAAGGTTCTTTGACAAAAATGTTGTACATCAAACAAAAATAAACCCTTACGACTACTTTTTACCAATTTACTCCAACACTCCTGACGCATACCAATTTGACACTCTCATTCAAAGCAGAAAAGGAGGACATAAACCATTCCTCATCTTCATTAATGTTAACACTCGTAAAGCTTTTGCGTATATAATGAAAAATAAAGGAACAAAAGAAGTTTTAAGAGTTTTGCAGACGTTCGTAGCAGAACATAGCCCAAGTACTTTAACATCAGACCAAGACAGTGCATACCTCAGCAATGAAATCACAGATTTTCTCATTAAGCATAACATAACTCACTACACTACTGAAGACCATAACCATAACATACTCGGCATCATAAACCGCTTCATAAGAACGCTCAGAGATTTAAATCAAGAGCGAGACTTTACCGAAGAAACAATGAAACATTTTCTCGAAGTATATAATTCCTCAACACATTCTACAACAGGACATACACCAAATTCAATGACACAACAACAAGAAGAAAAGTATATACAAAAGAAACGAAGCCAAACACAAAATATCAGAAATTCAACACAATTTACCCTCATTCCTGGTACAAAAGTTCGTGTAGTTCTTGACGACAAACCGTTGACAAAGAAACGTTTAAGGTTAAGTAGAAACTATTATATCGTAGACTCTACGCAAGGTAATGGATATCTTATAAAAGCTGCCGACGACTCTATTGCGTTTTACCCTCGTTACAAATTAGTCGAAAGTAGTAATGGCAAACTTGCTGAAACCATTGACGAAGCAAAGCGAGGAGTGGTTATTGAAATACTTGACTATAACATAAACGATGGCACTTATAAAGTAAGATATGAAGGAGGCGTTGAAGATGTTATACCATCTAAGAACTTGAGAGAGTCAAAGCCAACTCATCTGGGACCATTAGAGCGGGAGTATTGGAAAGACAAAAATAAGCCAGAAAGAATAAGAAAATTCTTCTAAACTTTTTCATTAGATGTAAATCAGACATGAATGAGAACAGTCATGATATCATTAATGGTACCATTTATTTTAACATAAATGACCTAAATTTATGAATTTTCATGAATTTTATATATTAATGTTTTCATTTATGATTTCGTAAATGTTTTCAGTGTCACCACGTCACCATGTCACCAGGTTAATTAACTTCTCTTAAAATTACTGACAACATGACATTTTGACAACAGTCATGAAATCATTAATGGTACCATTTATTTACACCAAAAATAATGTTTAGGTGAAGAGGTGAGATCTCACCTGTTTTTTCACCCTCGCCGCTTAGCGGCTCAGACCCTTTGGGTCTCACGAATTTTCATGAATTTCCTTAAGATAGAAAAATAAAGTTAGTTTTATTTTTATTTATTTTTTTATTTTGTATAAAAGATATGATTTCAACAATCGGTACAACAACAATTCAAACTACAGCACCAAACTCGTTAGTTATGAATCCTACGTCAATGTTAGTAGAGATGAAAAGCTTTATTCCTTCTTCATATACTTTTGAAACAGAAATCCAGAAGATAAAGCAAGAACTTTTAACAAGTAATTTAGACTGTAGTGCGAAAGATGAAACAAATGAACAGTATCTTTATGACATGCAGGATATTATTGACCATTTGCCTAAACTACCTGAAGTTCAGCAGCAAAAACTAACTATTCCTGAATTCGACGAAATTGAAGTCAAAGCAACTGACTCAGTAGAAATAAAGAAATTCATACGTAAAGTAAATTATGAATTCCTTGGTTTTCATTGCAACCATAAAGTTATGGACAAAGATTGCGACATGGTTTATAAAAATATTTCTGACATATATAAATCGGTGGAGTTTAAGACATACGACAACTTTGTTTCATTAGTTGCTGAATGTGTTTGGGAAATAAGAGATAAAGATAGAAGAGACAAAGTATGGAACGAACAAATAAGACCCGCTATGTTTGAGATGAAGAGAGCAATTGACGCTTTAGTTGTTTTAGCTGGTAATGTTTCAATGTATAACGCAAAAACGATGCCGCAATGTTCAAAATGTAAAGCAGCAATAAGAAAATATAACTACTCAGTCAAAGAGATAGAAAGAATGCGAAACGACTATGCAGACTTAAAGAAAGAAGCAGAAAAGCCAGCAGAAGATAAAATGGATATGTTGACATTTCTTAATAAAAACTATCCAACAGCAGAAGATTTCCTTCTGTCTGACGTCAAGAAGAAATATAAAGAGACTTTCGGCACGATTAAAACATTCGATGTACTAAAAGAAGAAATTGAAGCTACGAAATTGTTTAGGATTTCAAATATACATCGTACAATTCATGTAAAACGCTTGTGAAAAAAGAGGTGAAAAAACGGGTGAGATCTCACCTCTTCACCTAAACATTATTTTTGCTGAAAAATGACCAAATTTCATGAATTTCATTAGTTAGAAAAATAACGCTAATTTTTTCTAAGAAAAATTTTTATTTTGTATGTAAAGACAGTAATGTCAAACATTGAGTTTGAAACAGTTAGAAAGATAGACAATGACACCAAAGTGGTTAGAATTGGTGATTTAAACGTAAGATACTCAAAGAAATACAACAAATATTCTTTGTCAGACATTATATCTCCATCTGGAAAGAAAACAAACGACTGGGTTAGAAATGCTTCAACTCAGAAAATTTTGACAAGAAATCCTGAGCTTATGATATCAGTAGCATTTCATGGAACAAGAGCATATCTTATAGACAAAAGTCTTATACCAATAGTTTTGTTATGGATTGACCCAGTTGTTGGATATAACTTCATAACTTATGGTTCATTCGATACGGAACGTTGCAGTGAAGGCTTACTTTACATCGTTCAGAAACCGAAGGACTTCAATACAAAGAGATATAAGATAGGAAGGACATATAATATAACTCAAAGATATGACTCTACAGTCAATAGAGTCAAGGTTGTGTTTGTTAATGATATGAGAGCTGCTGAAACAGAACTGCTTGAAGTTTTTGAGAAAATGTATGGTGCTCCCACGAAAGGTAAAGAAACGTTTGAAGTAGATGAGATAGATAAAGCTATAAAATTATTTGACGAAGTTGCTGAAAAATACATGTAAAGCGTTTATTTTTGGTCTTTTGTGAAAGTCAGAAAATAACGCTAATTTTTTTCTAACAAAAATTTTTATCTTGTATGTAAAGACAGTAATGTCAACATCAGAGAACACAACAATTGCTATCTTTCATGAAGCCATAAATGAAGAATACGAATACATACAGTATAACAAACAATTGAGACTCATTCGTTCAGTCAAAGATGACATGTACCAAATGCAAAGTATAATGAACGCTCTTCGTTCTACAAAGCAAGCATATCATTGGTTTGAAAACCAACAGACAAAAGAACTTTTAGAAGAATTTCCTCATATGATTGCTTCCCTCGGAAAACCGAGAGAAGAGATTCCGTACGAAAATCGCAAGAATTTGGCTCCTGGTTTGAAAGGTTATTATGTTCATAGACTTTTAGTAAATGCTGTAGCAATGTGGGCTTCACCTCGTTATGCTTGTTATATTTTCATGATGTTAGATGAACTATATAAAGCAGAACGTGGAGAGATGGAAAAGAAACTTCAAGCAAAAGATGAAGTCATTGAATCCAAAGACAAAAGCATACAGAAAAGAATACCGCGTTCAGTACCAAAAGGAAAGGAAAAGAGTTATAAGTATATGATTTATACTGAAGAGTTGGAGAAAGAAGAAGATAAAGATATGGTTATGTTGCATTTAGTCAGAAGAAACAACAAGAGCTTTTATGACTTAGCTAAAATATATAAATCTGACAGAAACTGGTTCTATTGTGAAAACTTACCGATTTCAATGACTCCGAATGAACAAATAAAGGAAATTGTCAAAATACTCTTCCTCAAACACACTATGACATCAAAGGTTGCACAATACTTACATTCAAAGAAGACTTAACATTACTGAAGGAAAAAATAACAGAATATTTCGACAACTTCAAAGAGGAAGAATGAAGTCACGACAACATTAACGAAGAGAGAATGAGGTGAAAAAGAGGTGAAAAAACGGGTGAGATCTCACCTCTTCACCTAAAATATATTTTTGTGCTATATTTACACTCATTTACGAAGAAGTCATGAATCCTACGTCAATTATGTTCGACACTGATAACATTAACGATAACATAAACGATAACATAAACGATAACATTAACGATAACATAAATGCTCCATGTCAATTATGTTCGACACTGATAACATTAACGATAACATAAACGATAACATTAACGCTAACATAAATGCTCCATGTCAATTATGTTCGACACTGATAACATTAACGATAACATTAACGATAACATAAACGATAACATTAACGATAACATAAATGCTCCATGTCAATTATGTTCGACACTGATAACATTAACGATAACATTAACGATAACATAAACGATAACATTAACGATAACATAAATGCTCCATGTCAATTATGTTCGACACTGATAACATTAACGATAACATAAACGATAACATTCATTTTTGCATTAATCCTGCTGTGTTGTCAAAATGTCATGTTGTCATCATTTTTAAAAGAAGTTAATTAACCTGGTGACATGGTGACGTGGTGACACCATCAGTTCTTCAAAAATATATTTTTGCTTAAATAGCTTCAGGGTCTATTTCTTCAACCATTTCACTTCCTTCGTCAATGTCAATAGAAGCTTCTTCAACCTTTGGTAAGAATTTCTGTATAACATCTTTGTTCGTTATTGTCTTCAGAGATGAAGGATAATATTTCACAGATGTTTCACCCTTCTTATATTCTTTCTGTTCGGAAAGATTTAAAGCAATACTGAAGAAGTCAACGTTAGAGTTCTTTATGACAGTATAATGAGTATCTTTGACATTCACGAAGAAACTCTTTTGTTTCAAAACTACTGCTAACTCTTGTGAAGTATAACGTTTGCGGTCAATGACGATAGCTAATGGTCTGACATACTGACCAAACTTAGATTCTTTCACAAACTTCTTGTTAAAGATAACATTAACATTTGAAGCGTTACTGAACTCATTCTTGATGGCAGTAGCGAGAGCATTGTATGAAAAGAACTTGCAATCTTGCATGTGTTTCATTAAAATAAAAATATTAAATTATTTTGAAAAATAACTTAAAAAAAATCTAATCTAATTTTTTCAAAAAATATTTTTTTATTTCCTACTAAAGATGTATCGGAAGTTGTCTAAGTTAGAACACTCGGAAATAAAACAACTTCTTACAGAAGCTAACATAGAAGTAGCAAAACATTACGCAACAAACAAAAAAGCACTCGCTGACATCCTCAAAGACTACAATGGTGCAATAAGTTATGATAGAATTCATGAGTTCATAAAGCCAACGCGGCGAGGACGAAGTCCATGCAAGAGCATTTCCTTTAAATGACGTTGCTATTGACTTATATCATAGACGTTCAGTACCTCATGAAGTAAGAAGAGAAATGTTTGACATAACAAATGCAAACGTTGGTGAAACAAGAAGAAGAGACGACACACTGAAACAACAGAGAAGAGAGATGTTTAAAAGTGCTATAGAACAAGTTCGCAAAGCTAACGATGTCATTCGTTCCATTGACGACAAACCAAAAGAAGGTGAGAGATGGTTAAAGAAAGATGAAGAGAATAGGAAGAGAAATGTGAAGTCAGGCAATAGACTCATTGACTTTAACATCGAAGCTTTAGATGAACCAAACAGAGACTACTTACACAAACATTTCGGTAAGGTTTTCATGAGACTCTTAGAGAAGATTAAAATAAACTCCCAACAAAGATGGATGGTATGTTATAAACTTGGTGGAAAGTATGAATGTTCTACGTTAAACCTCAATAATATTGGAACATTACTACATCAGCTCTTGAAGGAGAACTTTATATCAGAGATAGAAGCAAATGCTGCAGGTATTGTTGAAATGCACTATGACTTCTTCTTGACAAACATAAAGAATCTTACCGAAATAAAGATGTATGATTTAACAGAATATGAAGGCTTAATGATGTCAGATGTAAAGAAAGGCAAACCAAAAAAGAGACCATATAGAGATGAAAGCACACTGACAAATGACCAGAAAGCCATTTTGGAAGTTCTTAAGCAAACAGGAAACCCAGCACTTATAGAAAGCTTTTGGAAAGATAATGGTGAAAAGAAGTTTTATAAGAAGAGAAGCGGTCAGTTCTGGAAGTATCTTTGCACATTACCTATAAATCTTGAACGCTACCAAATCTTCAATGAACTGAACAAAAGAACTGCAACACTTATGACAGAGGACAATTGTTTCGTTTATGCTTGCATTCAGGCTGGAGTAAATGAAGAAACTATTGACCACATGAGAGAAGTCATTCGTGTTAGAGACTTTCCTCAAAGTAAAGTACAAGAAATTTCTGATGCAACAGGTATAGCATTTAATGTTACCATTGGTTACTTCAATGACTCAAGACATAATGAAATAAAGAGATACATACCAAAAGAATGTGAAACTGTTAGAACTATTGACTTACTTCTTGTTGAAGACCACTACATGCTAAATGAAAGATTACCAATGACAACATATTTCGTCAGAAATTACAAAGAAATTCTCAAAGCTTGTGGTGGAATGAACATTGAGAAACAAATGAAGATTTATACAAAGAGAGAAGATAAATATGTAGTTCGTTATGATAGAACAACACCGTTATGGGATGTTATGAAAACATTGTGGGAGTGCAAATATTTCGAACCTATTTCTTATGGAGAACTTTTCACATATACGACTGACTTATATAAACAGAACCTTGCACCATTTAAAGATTTGACATATGCTCCAAAGTATTGTGTACAACTGAAGAAGAAAGCCGAGTCAAAAGAAGTAAATAAAAATAAGTGCAAGTTCATTCCTGAGCACGTTTTCTTTGCTGACTTTGAGTGCAGTACCGATGGCTTTCATAAAGCTTTTAACATATGTTATGACAGTGAAGATGGTTCAGTGAGTGAAAGCATATGGGGTCAGAACTGTGCAACAGAATTTTTGGAACGACTTCCTGACAAGAGTTTAATATATTTCCATAACCTCAGTTATGATATAAACTTCATCTTAAGACACATAACAGAAGTGAAAGGAACTCCCATCATTAAAGGTTCACGAACAATGCAAATAACTGGCTTATATAAAGGAAGGGCAATTATTATAAAAGACTCTTACAGTGTTATAAATAAGAAGCTTAAACTATTTCCTGCTATGTTTAACTTACAAACAGGACCGAAAGAAGTATTTCCTTACAACTACTACAGCAGTGTTTTGTTAGCAAATGACAACAGAACTGGTGTCATTTCTGAAGCATGTAAGTTTATCCGGGATGCAGATACATTCATGAAAAACATAGATTCCATCAAAGGTTGCAGAATAGATGAGAACCACTTCGACTTAGAAAAGTATAGCACATTTTATTGCAAACAAGATGTAAGAATTTTAAGAGAAGGTTTTGTTAAGTTCCGCAATGACATATTGAAAGAATTTGATTTAAACGTTTATGACTACGTTAGTATTTGTTCAATTGCTAACAAATTGTTTGAGAACAGAGTGTACTTCCCGAATGGAAATTTATATGACCTCTCAAATAAACCAAGAGAATTTATTTCGAGATGCATTCAAGGTGGAAGATGTATGCTGTCAGATAACATTAAACAAAAGAGCGAAAAGAAACTCATTGCTGACTTCGACGCTGTTTCATTATACCCTTCAGCAATTGCAAGACTCTATACTTTAGAAGGTATACCGAAAGTATTGAAGGAAGAAATGTTAAGCACAGAGTATCTCATGAGACATTTATTCAATGACGACCAAAAGGAACCCATTGGTGAAAAGTTTATGTCTGGCTTCTTTGTTCTCATTAAGATAACAGAGATTGGAATACATAGACACTTTCCTTTAATAGTTTGTGACCCTGAACTAAATCCAGAACTTAACGTTCCCAGAAGTTCAAACACTTGCTGTTTAATGTATGTTGACCATATAACATTACAAGACCTCATAAAATATCAAGGTGTCAAATGTGAAGTGTTGCAAGGATACTATTACGATGGAAACAGAGATATTAGAATAAGAGATGAAGTAAAGAAGTTGTTTGAGTTAAGGTTAAAGTATAAGAAAGAAGGAAATCCTTTGCAAGAAAATATAAAGCTCATTCTGAACAGTATTTATGGCAAAACTATTCTATCTCCTATTGAGTCAAAAATAACCATAGTAAATGACAAAGATGCTATAAGATATGCCATCAGAAACTACAACCATATAGTGAAGTTCGAAGGTTTGGATGGTTCAGATAAAACTATTTTCAAGCTAACGAAAAGCATTTGCAGACACTTTAACTTCTGTCCACTTGGTGTTAACATTCTGTCTATGTCGAAGAGAATAATGTGTGAAGTATTCTGTACTGCTGAGGACTTAGGAATGGACATCTTTTATAGCGATACCGACAGTATGCATCTCTACAATGAAGATATCCCTCGTTTAGCTGAAGAGTTTGAGAAACGTTATGGAAGAGTTCTCATTGGTAAAAACCTTGGTGAATTTCATAGCGACTTTGCAGAAATCACACCTGGAAAACAAAGTTTAGTATACAAGTCAATATTTTGTGGAAAGAAGACTTACATAGACTTACTCACGAATGATTTAAATGAAGTTGCATTTCACTGCAGAATGAAAGGCGTGAAGCAAGATGTTATTGCTTTAACCGCTAATGAAATGTTTCCTGACTCTGTTCAGTGTTTCTATGATGAAGATAAAGGTTTAATGGTTCCGCAAGGAACATATGACAAAGACTCTGAGTTCAGTTTAATGAAACTTTACAAAGCACTTCATGATGGTCAAGAGATTGGATTTGACTTATGTAAGTCTTCTAGTCCTTGCTTTGCTGAAAAGTTTAACTTCTCAATAACGACTAAAACAAGCTTTATTCGTAAGTTGAAGTTCTGAGGTCATTTATTTTTGTCAGCAATGAGGTCATTCGTGATAAAAATAATGAGGTCATTTACAATACTGCGATGGTAGAGTTTAAGAGTTGTGCTTCAATGTAGAGACAGTCCTTATGGTCTGGAGGTAGCAAAACAGGTGCTTTATGGTCATGAGTGGAGAACATGTCTATCCAAAACTCACGATTGAAGCCAGTTAATTTATAGTATTTAGGGTTAGGAAGTGGTGAAGTTCTTGTATGACCAATGAACTCATTTTCAACTCCCTTACTTAAGTTTGAATATAATATAGCTTGCTTTCTATCCCAAATACCTGGAAATCTAATTTCGGAAAATTCATTTTTCCTCGGAAGCATTGCATCATAATTGAAAACATTCTTGAAATCATCACTTGGTTCAGAGATTTGAAATCTTATACGTAATGGATTTTTTTTCTTTTTAGCTACTTCATTGAATGGTGAGAATACAATGAATTGACAGTCATGAGTTCCATCAGCATTTGCTACAAACTCGTAATGAAAGTCTATAAGTTGTGGCTGACTACCTTCTTCTTTCATCATAGGCATTGAACTTTCAAAAGTTGCTCTATAATATCTCCAACCCGTCATTCTCGCGAATATTTCATTTATCTTTCGAATGAATGAAACACATTCCGGATTAATCGGTTAGTGGTTTGGCACCAAGAAGTAGCGTCATTATTAATAAATAAAAAAATCAAAAACATAAAAGATGAAAAATGAGGATTTATATTTATGAAAATATCACTATGCTGCAGGATATATTTAAGAAACTGTGGGATAAGAGTAAAAAAGAAGGAGCGAGTAAAGTTTGGAAAGCATGCAAAGAAGGGGAAAATTGGATTTTTAAGAATAAAGAGAGCATTAGTGACGTTGCTGATCAATAACCAACAAGCTGCCCCAATAAGAGAGTTTAAATAAGGAGAAAAAGTTTTCAAAGCTTCAAAAACATACTAAGGATAAAAATATTTTAAGGGCCGTAAGCGCGAGATATCCATTAAAGATCTCATATTTATTTTCCTACGTATCATACCTCCTATTTTTATTAAGTATTCTTTCAGCAATATCCACCAACTGCGTAACCTGCTTGTGCTCCCATCGACCGGATTACCTGCTTAGTACCTATAATGACCACCTAATGAAGTTCCTGCCGTTTTGCTACTGGTGCAAAAAGTTTGCAACGGGGTTAATAATCTTTTTATGAACCAACCCGCAGCTTTCTTAATTC
>NC_067203.1:2892341-2978036 GCF_026262505.1 Trichomonas vaginalis G3
CTTCTTAACAAATTCAAGAAGCTATATGCATACCATTTTAAAACAAATATTTTACATATATTAAATGCTTCAGGTTGAAAGAATACGGTGGAGCCAAAAGTGGCTCGACCTCAAAACAAGCATTTTATGAGCTTACAAAGGGTGTTATGAATGAATTCAAAGGTATTTACATACATCCTGACCTCGTTCATTTTGTTGCTAAATTCAGCAAAAATAATGTTTAGGGTAGATGGGTAGATATAACCCGATTTCTAACCTCTTTTCTACCCTCATGAATTTTCATGAATTTCATCGTAAATGTTTTGTCGAAACTTCTTCATCGTATATGCTTTGTCGAAACTTCTCGTAAAGTTTTTGTCAAGACTTCTTCATCGTAATGAGCGTAAATGACAAAAAAATAATGTTTAGGGTAGAAGGGTAGATATAACCCGATTTCTAACCTCTTTTCTACCCTCATGAATTTTCAATGAATTTTCATGATTCTTCGTAAAATGTTTTGTCATGATTTCATCGTAAATGTTTTGTCGAGATTTTTATCGTTGTGGTCGACGGTTAAGCCACAAACGAATGTCCGACGTCCCACCAAAAAATATTTTTTATTTTTATTGTAGTAAGAACAGAAATGTCATCGAAGCAAAAACGTTCACGAACAAATCTAATGGCGAAACATTCACAAAAGGCACTTACAACGGTATTGAAGTCTTACGTAGAGACAAGGATGGTTATATAAATGCAACCAAATATGTGTCAGCAGTTTAGGAAGGACTTTAGAAGGTTGTTGGAAAATAAGTCCTGGGAAGAGTATTTTGAAGGCATTTTGTGAAGAATATACCAACCCGCGGAAAACAGCGGGTTGCTTTTTATACAAAATTCATGCAGGAATTCCTGATGAAATCAAACAGGTTAGAGGAATGTATGTAGACCCAAGACTTGTAAACTATATAGCAATGTGGGCTTCTCCAAATATTGCATAGCAGTTGGAAAAATTATGGACTCCATAGGCACAGAAAAGTTCATGAGAAATTAGATGAAGAAGAACTTGAAGATACAGTAGAGAATGCAAACCTTTGTTCGAAGAAGAAGTTAGAAAAAATGCATGAAAAACAAATAGAACATGAACGTGAGATATGTTCTGGTTTATAGAGACTCTCCATACGAACTAGACCAATGGGAACAAGAAGATTTAAAGAGAGAATTTAGAGAATATGAACTCGCTAAAGTAGCATTTGAAGTGCCAGAAAAGAAGTTAAAAGTTGGGGTCGTTTTGTAAAAAAATATTGTGATAAATGAACCATTTTTTTCGACAAAAAATTAATTTAGGTAGATGGGAGATATAAACCGATTCTTAACCTCTTTTTCTACCCTCATGAATTTTCATGAATTTTCCCCGAAATAAAAAATAAAGTTGGTTTTTTTTAAAAAAATATTTTTTTTATTTTTAATGTAAAACATGTTAGCAACAACAGCACCAAACTCGTTGTCATGAACCCAACTTCAATGTTAGTAAAGAGATGAAAAAGCTTCATTCCTTCTTCATATACTTTCGAAACAAAAAATCCAGAAGATAACGCGAGAACTTCTCCAAGGAGGATTTAGATTGCACTGCAAAAGATGAAACAGATGAAGATATCTTTATGAAATGCAGGATATTATTGACCATTTACCCAATGCCTGAAATCCAACAACAAAAGCTTACTATTCCAGAATTCGAGAAATAGAAGTCAAAGCAACTGACTCAGTAGAAATAAAGAAGTTCATACGAAAGGTTAACTATGAGTTTCTTGATTTCATTGCAACCACAAAAGTCATGGACAAAGATTGCGATATGGATAATAAGAACATCTCTGACATATACAAATCCTGTGGGAGTTTAAGACCTACGACAACTTTGTTTCGTTAGTTGCTGAATGTGTATGGCAGATAAGAATAAAGATAGAAGAGGTAAGATATGAATGAACAGATAAAACCCGCAATGAGTAGAGAGCAATTTAGATCTCACATATACGACTGACTTATATAAACAGAACCTTGCACCATTTAAAGATTTGACATATGCTCCAAAGTATTGTGTACAACTGAAGAAGAAAGCCGAGTCAAAAGAAGTAAATAAAAATAAGTGCAAGTTCATTCCTGAGCACGTTTTCTTTGCTGACTTTGAGTGTAGTACCGATGGCTTTCATAAAGCTTTTAACATATGTTACGACAGTGAAGATGGTTCAGTGAGTGAAAGCATTTGGGGTCAGAACTGTGCAACAGAATTTTTGGAACGACTTCCTGACAAGAGTTTAATATATTTCCATAACCTCAGTTATGATATAAACTTCATCTTAAGACACATGACAGAAGTGAAAGGAACTCCCATCATTAAAGGTTCACGAACAATGCAAATAACTGGCTTATATAAAGGAAGGGCAATTATTATAAAAGACTCTTACAGTGTTATAAATAAGAAGCTTAAACTATTTCCTGCTATGTTTAACTTACAAACAGGACCGAAAGAAGTATTTCCATATAACTACTACAGCAGTGTTTTGTTAGCAAATGACAACAGAACTGGTGTCATTTCTGAAGCATGTAAGTTTATCCGGGATGCAGATACATTCATGAAAAACATAGATTCCATCAAAGGTTGCAGAATAGATGAGAACCACTTCGACTTAGAAAAGTATAGCACATTTTATTGCAAACAAGATGTAAGAATTTTAAGAGAAGGTTTTGTTAAGTTCCGCAATGACATATTGAAAGAATTTGATTTAAACGTTTATGACTACGTTAGTATTTGTTCAATTGCTAACAAATTATTTGAGAACAGAGTGTACTTCCCGAATGGAAATTTATATGACCTCTCAAATAAACCAAGAGAATTTATTTCGAGATGCATTCAAGGTGGAAGATGTATGCTGTCAGATAACATTAAACAAAAGAGCGAAAAGAAACTCATTGCTGACTTCGACGCTGTTTCATTATATCCATCAGCTATAGCAAGACTTTATACTTTAGAAGGAATTCCAAAGTATTGAAGGATGAGATGTTAAGCACAGAGTATCTCATGAGACATTTATTCGATGATGACCAAAAGGAACCCATTGGTGAAAAGTTTATGTCTGGCTTCTTTGTTCTCATTAAGATAACAGAGATTGGAATACATAGACACTTTCCTTTAATAGTTTGTGACCCTGAACTAAATCCAGAACTTAACGTTCCCAGAAGTTCAAACACTTGCTGTTTAATGTATGTTGACCATATAACATTACAAGACCTCATAAAATATCAAGGTGTCAAATGTGAAGTGTTGCAAGGATACTATTACGATGGAAACAGAGATATTAGAATAAGAGATGAAGTAAAGAAGTTGTTTGAGTTAAGGTTAAAGTATAAGAAAGAAGGAAATCCTTTGCAAGAAAATATAAAGCTCATTCTGAACAGTATTTATGGCAAAACTATTCTATCTCCTATTGAGTCAAAAATAACCATAGTAAATGACAAAGATGCTATAAGATATGCCATCAGAAACTACAACCATATAGTGAAGTTCGAAGGTTTGGATGGTTCAGATAAAACTATTTTCAAGCTAACGAAAAGCATTTGCAGACACTTTAACTTCTGTCCACTTGGTGTTAATATTCTATCTATGTCGAAGAGAATAATGTGTGAAGTATTCTGTACTGCTGAGGACTTAGGAATGGACATCTTTTATAGCGACACCGACAGTATGCATCTCTACAATGAAGATATCCCTCGTTTAGCTGAAGAGTTTGAGAAACGTTATGGAAGAGTTCTCATTGGTAAAAACCTTGGTCAATTTCATAGCGACTTTGCAGAAATAACACCTGGAAAACAAAGTTTAGCATACAAGTCAATATTTTGTGGAAAGAAGACTTACATAGACTTACTCACGAATGATTTAAATGAAGTTGCATTTCACTGCAGAATGAAAGGCGTGAAGCAAGATGTTATTGCTTTAACCGCTAATGAAATGTTTCCTGACTCTGTTCAGTGTTTCTATGATGAAGATAAAGGTTTAATGGTTCCGCAAGGAACATATGACAAAGACTCTGAGTTCAGTTTAATGAAACTTTACAAAGCACTTTATGACGGTCAAGAGATTGGATTTGACTTATGTAAGTCTGCTACACCTGCATTTGAAGAGAAGTTTAACTTTTCTATTCAGACTAAGACTTCATTCATAAGAAAGCTTAAGTTCTGAGGTCATTTATTTTTGTCAGCAATGAGGTCATTTATTTTTGTCAGCAATGAGGTCATTCGTGATAAAAATAAAACTAGCGGCAAGGGCGAAGCCCATGTGGTCATTTACAATACTGCGATGGTAGAGTTTAAGAGTTGTGCTTCAATGTAGAGACAGTCCTTATGGTCTGGAGGTAAGAACACTGGGCAGTTATGGTCATGAGTGGAGAACATGTCTATCCAAAACTCACGATTGAAGCCAGTTAATTTATAGTATTTAGGGTTAGGAAGTGGTGAAGTTCTTGTATGACCAATGAACTCATTTTCAACTCCCTTACTTAAGTTTGAATATAATATAGCTTGCTTTCTATCCCAAATGCCAGGTGTTACAATCTTTGAAAATTCATTTTTCCTCGGAAGCATTGCATCATAATTGAAAACATTCTTGAAATCATCACTTGGTTCAGAGATTTGAAATCTTATACGTAATGGATTTTCTTTCTCTTTAGCGACTTCATTGAATGGTGAGAATATAACAAACTGACAGTCATGAGTTCCATCTTCATTTTCATTAAATTCATAATGAAAGTCTATAAGTTGTGGCTGACTACCTTCTTCTTTCAGTTGTGCAAGAAACTCACGTAAAGGCTGTAAAGTTTGTACTTCAATATTGAACTTTTTCTCGAACATCTCATTAAATGAAATCATACATTGCAACAATGTTGTATCGTCTTTAAAGTATTTGTATATGTGAATGTTTTGGGCGCTTAAAGACTGTTCGTCATTTTCTATCTCGACTTGAAGTATAAAGTCAACCTTTCTGAAAGCACGTGTTATATACATAGATGTTATGCCAATGTACTTCTCTTCATTTATGTTCACAATCCAGTCTGTTGGAAACTTAAACGTTACTCTGTTCCCCTTTATTTTGACGTCAGGGTTTTCACTACTGAACGCAACAGATAAAGGTATTTGTCTATACATTTAATTCGGATAAAAATAAACCATTTACTCTTTCTTCACTTCAGCTTCTTTAGCTTTTTGTTCTTCCTTTGCTTTTGCTTCTTCTCTAGCTTTCTTCGCCAGCAAACGTGGGTTCTTTTGTCTTCCAGCAGCTAATGCAGCTAGTTGTTTTTCACTAAGTTTTCTCTTTGGTCTCTCTGGCTTTTGTTCTTGTTTTTGTTCCTTCAGTTCGGATAAAATTTGCTCGCGAATTTCTTTCTTCAATGCTTCAACATCTATGACCCCTTGGGTCTTGTCCGTAGGGCTTGTCTGAGTCATTTGACTGCAGATAAAAAACAAAATTAAAACTTTAACCGATGTAAAATGAGCTTGTCAAAATCAGAGCGAGAGTCTATTATATTAAATGACGCAAGAGGAATACAACATCCTTTCTATTACGTAAGTCAGAGTAAAGATGGTAAAATATATGTAAGAAAAAGAAAGGTTCCATTAGCGAATGCAGAAAGCGACAACATTAAGGTGTATGGCAAGGGTGAAGTCCACGAAGCCCATATAAAACCTTCTATTCAAACTGAAAAGTCAATAGAACCAGAAGAAAAGAAGCCAGATGTCTTTCAATAACGAACCAAGAGCTTATTGCAAAGTTCGTGAATTTCATTGAAAAACAAACCGAGTCAAAGAACCCTGACCCACCAGTGAAAGAAGTTGAGACAAAAGAGAATGTACAGTTCATTGAAAATGTCAAGAAACAACTTCCACCACGAATGCCAAGAAGAAGAGTGAGAATAATGAAGTAAATAGATATTTTTATCTGAAGTAAATACATGCAGAACGAACAGCTAAACGAATTTACTCCAGCAGAGCATATTCATCAGATTCGCTCATATTTCGATATCATAGACAATGCAGTTCAAATTGGTGACACTAATAGAAAATATTCTGACGCAAAGATTCCATCACAACCTGGAACTGCTAAAGATAACACATGGGTAACATTCAATCTCTCACCTCCTGGTGAAAATATGTTGGACCTTTACAATACATTCATTACGTATAAAATGGAAGGTCAATTTATTGTAGATAAAGAAATTGGTTCAGGTTCCAATAAAACAAACCCACCAGGATTTTGGATTGGTTTCGATGACGCTTTCTATGCAGTTGCTGGATATCAAATCCTTGCAAATGGTCGTATCGTATATTCTCAAGACAACGCAAGAGAAGAAGCATATATAACTTCAAACTCACAAACTACCGAACAAATAAAGAAAGTAGATGTTTTCTCAAAGACTCGACATGAAGATGTATGGAGTCATTCGGGAACATGCAGAACAGGACAAATTGTTAGTGGTCCAATTACAGCAGGAAAATCATTTGATTTTAAGCTTCGTTTAAGAATTCCTGTTAGAAGATTCCTTCCATTAGAAGCTATTCGATTTATTCCAGCTTTTGCAGGAAACATTCAGCTTAAAGTAAAGTTCAGTAGCGACGCCTTACAATGCACATCTATATCTGTAAATGATATCATTGCTTTCAATCCAACTCTTAAAGTTGCATTTGCTTCAGATTCAAATCCACCGACAAATAAATTTGTTCCATGGAATGAACCATTCACTATGATAACGAAGGCAGTAGAAGCTAGTGGAACAGTTACTATTACAACTGTAACCCAGCAACTATTTCGAACAAAGATGGATTTTAATGAATGTTTCATTCATCCAAAGTCATTCTCTTTAGACCCTAACATTTATACAGAACTTGTAGAACATTATACAAACGAGGCTTTATGTTTTCCTGTTAAAGTTATGGATTGGATTCCTATGGACGGTTCATTCTCAAAGAATACAGATAGTTCAAGTGCAACATTTACAGCAGCTTATACGCCTATTAATGTTAAAAGTATTTGGGCACTATTTAGAAAGAAAGACAACTATTATGTTAATTTTGAGAACCCTAAGTTTAAATATCTTCAGCTTTCCATGGGAGCTTATGGAAATATGCCTGCAGAACCTGAAAAATCATATGGACCTGTATTTTATGAAATGGTTGCGAACGCTTGCAATACAAACAATGATATGATTGGATTTAATGAAGATGTTATGAGGTCATTGGTGGATGATGGTAGTGTGGAACATAAATGGGATAGCTATGACAACACACATTTCTTATGTGGTTTTCCAACAGAAGTGGACTTTTGCTTCCAGCAAGGTCAAACATCTACTGCTCCAATAACATACAAATTGTCTGTTAAAGGACCTATTGAACTAGCAACTGAAAACGTACCAAAGCCACTTATTGGATTTATGAGGGATTGTTGCTTTGCCATTCAGGTAAGACAGTCAGGCATCCCATAATAATAAGATTAGATGACTATAACTTAGCACGGACGACAGTGAGGAATAAAGGATGAACGTTTATTTTTAAAGCTTATAAATGAGTTCTTCATCAAGCTCTCGCGAACCTTCACCATCTATGAAACAAACTTTACCAAACGATTATGGAGCACCTATTGAATATTTCTTACGAGCTGCACAATGGCAAAGAGCAGTCTCACCAAGGTTAGGTGTTCCACCAGCTCCTGTCAAAAATAGCATTTGGTCAAGTCCTTATATAAAATATGGTCTCCCACTAGGTTTGCTAGCTACAGCAGGAGCAGTTATGATGTTGAAAAGAAATAAAGCAAATGTTGTAAATAATACTGAAGTAGCTGAAGTTAAACAAACTCCAACGCCTTCACAAGCAAAACCTTCAATGACTCCTGAACCTATGGAAGTACAAACTCCTGTTCAAAAGTCAACTCCTAAACCGACTCCAACATTTAAACCAGAACCTACTCCTCAAATAAATCATAAAACTCCTGCGTTTCCTTACTGAAAAAATAACGTTATTTTTATTTAATATTAAAATTTTTATTTGATTGAAATGACAAATAAAGTCACTGAAGCAATGAAACAAAAGTTTTTGGTAGAATACATTAAATCAGGAACTATTCCAGAAGGTTTTTACATTCATACTATGAAGGATGGTAGAGTTCAGTTTAGAAAGATAAAGCAACCATTAGATAAAGAAGGAATTTTGAGAAAGATTAAACTTCATGAGGACAACATTGCTGAACTTAAGAAGAAGTTAGAAGAGTTGGAGAAAGGAAGAGAGTTATAAAGCAATGAATTCAACAGGGTGAAAAAACAGGTGAAAAAAGAGGTGAGATCTCACCACTTCACCTAAATTTATTTTTGTGCTATGTTTTCATACGTGTGAGGGTGGTGATATCATTAATTTTTAAGTTTATTTTTATATAAATGACGAAAACTATTGAGATAACAAACTACAACGGTCATGAGTTCAAGAATTTGTTCTTCGTTCCTCGTGAAAATACATTCTATCAGATACGAGGGAGAAAGGGTAAAGTTAGTTTGAGCGTTTATGAAGGAATGAAGAATGGAAAGTTTATACAAGCATACGATACAAACGGTAAACGTGTTTCATTAGCTTTGTCAAAACTTACTAACATTTATTTTGACAGTGATTTTGACCTATATGAAGAAGAAAGTGAGTCAGAAGATTATGAGCTGTTATGTGAAGCACAGCAATGGGAGGAGTTGCAATACTTTTGTAAGTGAGAACGTTTATTTTTACATTAATGAAGTCGTTTGTGAAAACGTTTATTTTTTCATTAGTGAGGTGAAGTGGTTGGCGGCTTTATAAATATTTAAGGTTAAGTTAGTGTTGTCGTTTGTGTTGTAAAATATATGTTAATGGTTTTGTAAATATTTAAGGTTAAGTGGTGTACGGAGGCGCGCAGTGCCTCAGTACACGACTTATGTATACTAACTAAGGTGTTGGAGTTTGTTTAACTTCAGCTACTTCAGTATTATTTACAACATTTGCTTTATTTCTTTTCAACATCATAACTGCTCCTGCTGTAGCTAGCAAACCTAGTGGGAGACCATATTTTATATAAGGACTTGACCAAATGCTATTTTTGACAGGAGCTGGTGGAACACCTAACCTTGGTGAGACTGCTCTTTGCCATTGTGCAGCTCGTAAGAAATATTCAATAGGTGCGCCATAATCGTTTGGTAAAGTTTGTTTCATAGATGGTGAAGGTTCACGAGAGCTTGATGAAGAACTCATTTATAAGCTTTAAAAATAAACGTTCATCCTTTATTCCTCACTGTCGTCCGTAGCTAAGTTATAGTCATCTAATTTTATTATGGGGATGCCTGACTGTCTTACCTGAATGGCAAAGCAACAATCCCTCATAAATCCAATAAGTGGCTTTGGTACGTTAGTTAGTATGGGTTAGTCGTGTACTGAGGCACTGCGCGCCTCCGTATACCACTTAACCTTAAATATTTACAAAACCATTAACGTATATTTTACAACACAAACGACAACACTAACTTAACATTAAATATTTACAAAGCCGCCAACCACTTCACTTCACTAACGTTTTCACAAACGACTTCACTAATGTAAAAAAATAAACGTTCTCACTTACAAAAGTATTGCAGCTCCTCCCATTGCTGTGCTTCACATAACAGCTCATAATCTTCTGACTCACTTTCTTCTTCATATAGGTCAAAGTCACTGTCAAAATAAATGTTAGTAAGTTTTGACAAAGCTAATGAAACACGTTTACCGTTTGTATCGTATGCTTGTATAAACTTTCCATTCTTCATTCCTTCATAAACGCTCAAACTAACTTTACCCTTTCTCCCTCGTATCTGATAGAATGTATTTTCACGAGGAACGAAGAACAAATTCTTGAACTCATGACCGTTGTAGTTTGTTATCTCAATAGTTTTCGTCATTTATATAAAAATAAACTTAAAAATTAATGATATCACCACCCTCACACGTATGAAAACATAGCACAAAAAATAAATTTAGGGTAGAAGGTTAGATCTAACCCGATATCTAACCTCTTTTTTCACCCTGTTGAATTCATTGCTTTATAACTCTCTTCCTTTCTCCAACTCTTCTAACTTCTTCTTAAGTTCAGCAATGTTGTCCTCATGAAGTTTAATCTTTCTCAAAATTCCTTCTTTATCTAATGGTTGCTTTATCTTTCTAAACTGAACTCTACCATCCTTCATAGTATGAATGTAAAAACCTTCTGGAATAGTTCCTGATTTAATGTATTCTACCAAAAACTTTTGTTTCATTGCTTCAGTGACTTTATTTGTCATTTCAATCAAATAAAAATTTTAATATTAAATAAAAATAACGTTATTTTTTCAGTAAGGAAACGCAGGAGTTTTACGATTTATTTGAGGAGTAGGTTCTGGTTTAAATGTTGGAGTCGGTTTAGGAGTTGACTTTTGAACAGGAGTTTGTACTTCCATAGGTTCAGGAGTCATTGAAGGTTTTGTTTGTGAAGGCGTTGGTTTTGACGTTGGTTTTGGCGAAGGTGTTGGAGTTTGTTTAACTTCAGCTACTTCAGTATTATTTACAACATTTGCTTTATTTCTTTTCAACATCATAACTGCTCCTGCTGTAGCTAGCAAACCTAGTGGGAGACCATATTTTATATAAGGACTTGACCAAATGCTATTTTTGACAGGAGCTGGTGGAACACCTAACCTTGGTGAGACTGCTCTTTGCCATTGTGCAGCTCGTAAGAAATATTCAATAGGTGCGCCATAATCGTTTGGTAAAGTTTGTTTCATAGATGGTGAAGGTTCGCGAGAGCTTGATGAAGAACTCATTTATAAGCTTTAAAAATAAACGTTCATCCTTTATTCCTCACTGTCGTCCGTGGCTAAGTTATAGTCATCTAATTTTATTATGGGGATGCCTGACTGTCTTACCTGAATGGCAAAGCAACAATCCCTCATAAATCCAATAAGTGGCTTTGGTACGTTTTCAGTTGCTAGTTCAATAGGTCCTTTAACAGACAATTTGTATGTTATTGGAGCAGTAGATGTTTGACCTTGCTGGAAGCAAAAGTCCACTTCTGTTGGAAAACCACATAAGAAATGTGTGTTGTCATAGCTATCCCATTTATGTTCCACACTACCATCATCCACCAATGACCTCATAACATCTTCATTAAATCCAATCATATCATTGTTTGTATTGCAAGCGTTCGCAACCATTTCATAAAATACAGGTCCATATGATTTTTCAGGTTCTGCAGGCATATTTCCATAAGCTCCCATGGAAAGCTGAAGATATTTAAACTTAGGGTTCTCAAAAATTAACATAATAGTTGTCTTTCTTTCTAAATAGTGCCCAAATACTTTTAACATTAATAGGCGTATAAGCTGCTGTAAATGTTGCACTTGAACTATCTGTATTCTTTGAGAATGAACCGTCCATAGGAATCCAATCCATAACTTTAACAGGAAAACATAAAGCCTCGTTTGTATAATGTTCTACAAGTTCTGTATAAATGTTAGGGTCTAAAGAGAATGACTTTGGATGAATGAAACATTCATTAAAATCCATTTTGTTCGAATAGTTGCTGGGTTACAGTTGTAATAGTAACTGTTCCACTAGCTTCTACTGCCTTTGTTATCATAGTGAATTGTTCATTCCATGGAACAAATTTATTTGTCGGTGGATTTGAATCTGAAGCAAATGCAACTTTAAGAGTTGGTTGGAAAGCAATGATATCATTTACAGATATCGATGTGCATTGTAAGGCGTCGCTACTGAACTTTACTTTAAGCTGAATGTTACCAGCAAATGCAGGAATAAATCTTATAGCTTCTAATGGTAAAAACTTTCTAACAGGAATTCTTAAACGAAGCTTAAAATCAAATGATTTTCCTGCTGTAATTGGACCACTAACAATTTGTCCTGTTCTGCATGTTCCGAATGACTCCATACATCTTCATGTCGGGTCTTTGAGAAAACATCTACTTTCTTTATTTGTTCGGTAGTTTGTGAGTTTGAAGTATATATGCTTCTTCTCTTGCGTTGTCTGAGAATATACGATACGACCATTTGCAAGGATTTGATATCCAGCAACTGCATAGAAAGCGTCATCGAAACCAATCCAAAATCCTGGTGGGTTTGTTTTATTGGAACCTGAACCAATTTTCTTTATCTACAATAAATTGACCTTCCATCTTATACGTAATGAATGTATTGTAAAGGTCCAACATATTTTCACCAGGAGGTGAGAGATTGAATGTTACCCATGTGTTATCTTTAGCAGTTCCAGGTTGTGATGGAATCTTTGCGTCAGAATATTTTCTATTAGTGTCACCAATTTGAACTGCATTGTCTATGATATCGAAATATGAGCGAATCTGATGAATATGCTCTGCTGGAGTAAATTCGTTTAGCTGTTCGTTCTGCATGTATTTACTTCAGATAAAAATATCTATTTACTTCATTATTCTCACTCTTCTTCTTGGAATTCGTGGTGGAAGTTGTTTCGTGACATTTTCAATGAACTGTACATTCTCTTTTCTCTCAACTTCTTTCACTGGTGGGTCAGGGTTCTTTGACTCGGTTTGTTTTTCAATGAAATTCACGAACTTTGCAATAAGCTCTTGGTTCGTTATTGAAAGAACATCTGGCTTCTTTTCTTCTGGTTCTATTGACTTTTCAGTTTGAACAGAAGATTTTATATGGGCTTCGTGGACTTCACCCTTGCCATACACCTTAATGTTGTCGCTTTCTGCATTCGCTAATGGAACCTTTCTTTTCTTACGTATATTTTACCATCTTTACTCTGACTACGTAATAGAAAGGATGTTGTATTCCTCTTTGCGTCATTTAATATAATAGACTCTCGCTCTGATTTTGACAAGCTCATTTTACAATCGGTTAAAGTTTTTAATTTTGTTTTTTATCTGCAGTCAAATGACTCAGACAAGCCCTACGGACAAGACCCAAGGGGTCATAGATGTTGAAGCATTGAAGAAAGAAATTCGCGAGCAAATTTTATCCGAACTGAAGGAACAAAAACAAGAACAAAAGCCAGAGAGACCAAAGAGAAAACTTAGTGAAAAACAACTTGCTGCATTAGCTGCTGGAAGACAAAAGAACCCAAGACTACTGGCGAAAAAAGCTAGAGAAGAAGCTGAAGCAAAAGCTAAAGAAGCTGAAGTGAAGAAAGAGTAAATGGTTTATTTTTATTGGAACTAAATGTATAGACAAATACCTTTATCTGTTGCGTTCAGTAGTGAAAACCCTGACGTCAAAATAAAGGGGAACAGAGTAACGTTTAAGTTTCCAACAGACTGGATTGTGAACATAAATGAAGAGAAGTACATTGGCATAACATCTATGTATATAACACGTGCTTTCAGAAAGGTTGACTTTATACTTCAAGTCGAGATAGAAAATGACGAACAGTCTTTAAGCGCCCAAAACATTCACATATACAAATACTTTAAAGACGATACAACATTGTTGCAATGTATGATTTCATTTAATGAGATGTTCGAGAAAAAGTTTAACATTGAAGTACAAACTTTACAGCCTTTACGTGAGTTTCTTGCACAACTGAAAGAAGAAGGTAGTCAGCCACAACTTATAGACTTTCATTATGAATTTAATGAAAATGAAGATGGAACACATGACTGTCAGTTTGTTGTATTCTCACCATTCAATGAAGTCGCTAAAAGAAAGAAAATCCATTACGTATAAGATTTCAAATCTCTGAACCCAGTGAAGATTTCAAGAATGTTTTCAATTATGATGCAATGCTTCCGAGGAAAAATGAATTTTCAAAGATTGTAACACCTGGCATTTGGGATAGAAAGCAAGCTATATTATATTCAAACTTAAGTAAGGGAGTTGAAAATGAGTTCATTGGTCATACAAGAACTTCACCACTTCCTAACCCTAAATACTATAAATTAACTGGCTTCAATCGTGAGTTTTGGATAGACATGTTCTCCACTCATGACCATAACTGCCCAGTGTTCTTACCTCCAGACCATAAGGACTGTCTCTACATTGAAGCACAACTCTTAAACTCTACCATCGCAGTATTGTAAATGACCACATGGGCTTCGCCCTTGCCGCTAGCGGCTTATTTTATCACGAATGACCTCATTGCTGACAAAAATAAATGACCTCAGAACTTCAACTTACGAATAAAGCTTGTTTTAGTCGTTATTGAGAAGTTAAACTTTTCAGCAAAGCAAGGACTAGAAGACTTACATAAGTCAAATCCAATCTCTTGACCATCATGAAGTGCTTTGTAAAGTTTCATTAAACTGAACTCAGAGTCTTTGTCATATGTTCCTTGCGGAACCATTAAACCTTTATCTTCATCATAGAAACACTGAACAGAGTCAGGAAACATTTCATTAGCGGTTAAAGCAATAACATCTTGCTTCACGCCTTTCATTCTGCAGTGAAATGCAACTTCATTTAAATCATTCGTGAGTAAGTCTATGTAAGTCTTCTTTCCACAAAATATTGACTTGTATGCTAAACTTTGTTTTCCAGGTGTTATTTCTGCGAAGTCGCTATGAAACTGACCAAGGTTTTTACCAATGAGAACTCTTCCATAACGTTTCTCAAACTCTTCAGCTAAACGAGGGATATCTTCATTGTAGAGATGCATACTGTCGGTGTCGCTATAAAGATGTCCATTCCTAAGTCCTCAGCAGTACAGAATACTTCACACATTATTCTCTTCGACATAGACAGAATGTTAACACCAAGTGGACAGAAGTTAAAGTGTCTGCAAATGCTTTTCGTTAGCTTGAAAATAGTTTTATCTGAACCATCCAAACCTTCGAACTTCACTATATGGTTGTAGTTTCTGATGGCATAATAGCATCTTTGATCTACTATGGTTATTTTTGACTCAATAGGAGATAGAATAGTTTTGCCATAAATACTGTTCAGAATGAGCTTTATATTTTCTTGCAAAGGATTTCCTTCTTTCTTATACTTTAACCTTAACTCAAACAACTTCTTTACTTCATCTCTTATTCTAATATCTCTGTTTCCATCGTAATAGTATCCTTGCAACACTTCACATTTGACACCTTGATATTTTATGAGGTCTTGTAATGTTATATGGTCAACATACATTAAACAGCAAGTGTTTGAACTTCTGGGAACGTTAAGTTCTGGATTTAGTTCAGGGTCACAAACTATTAAAGGAAAGTGTCTATGTATTCCAATCTCTGTTATCTTAATGAGAACAAAGAAGCCAGACATAAACTTTTCACCAATGGGTTCCTTTTGGTCGTCATCGAATAAATGTCTCATGAGATACTCTGTGCTTAACATCTCATCCTTCAATACTTTTGGAATTCCTTCTAAAGTATACAATCTTGCAATATGCTGATGGATATAATGAAACAGCGTCGAAGTCAGCAATGAGTTTCTTTTCGCTCTTTTGTTTCATGTTATCTGACAGCATACATCTTCCACCTTGAATGCATCTCGAAATAAATTCTCTTGGTTTATTTGAGAGGTCATATAAAATTTCCATTCGGAAGTACACTCTGTTCTCAAATAATTTGTTAGCAATTGAACAAATACTAACGTAGTCATAAACGTTTAAATCAAATTCTTTTAATATGTCATTGCGGAACTTAACAAAACCTTCTCTTAAAATTCTTACATCTTGTTTGCAATAGAATGTGCTATACTTTTCTAAGTCGAAATGGTTTTCATCTATTCTGCAACCTTTGATGGAATCTATGTTTTTCATGAATGTATCTGCATCCCGGATAAACTTACATGCTTCAGAAATGACACCAGTTCTGTTGTCATTTGCTAACAAAACACTGCTGTAGTAGTTGTATGGAAATACTTCTTTCGGTCCTGTTTGTAAGTTAAACATAGCAGGAAATAGTTTAAGTTTCTTATTTATAACACTGTAAGAGTCTTTTATAATAATTGCCCTTCCTTTATATAAGCCAGTTATTTGCATTGTTCGTGAACCTTTAATGATGGGAGTTCCTTTCACTTCTGTCATGTGTCTTAAGATGAAGTTTATATCATAGCTGAGGTTATGGAAATATATTAAACTCTTGTCAGGAAGTCGTTCCAAAAATTCTGTTGCACAGTTTTGACCCCATATGCTTTCACTCACTGAACCATCTTCACTGTCAAAACAGATGTTAAAAGCTTTATGAAAGCCATCGGTACTGCACTCAAAGTCAGCAAAGAAAACATGCTCAGGAATGAACTTGCACTTATTTTTATTTACTTCTTTTGACTCGGCTTTCTTCTTCAGTTGTACACAATACTTTGGAGCATATGACAAATCTTTAAATGGTGCAAGGTTCTGTTTATATAAGTCAGTCGTATATGTGAAAAGTTCTCCATAAGAAATAGGCTCGAAATATTTGCACTCCCACAATGTTTTCATAACATCCCATAGCGGTGTAGTTCTATCCATGCGAACTACATATTATCTTCTCTCTTTGTATAAATCTTCATCTGTTTTTCAATGTTCATTCCACCACACTCCTTCAAGATTTCTATATAGTTGCGAATGAAATATGTTGTCATTGGTAATCTTTCATTTAGCATGTAGTGGTCTTCAACAAGAAGTAAGTCAATAGTTCGAACAGTTTCACATTCTTTTGGTACGTATCTCTTTATTTCATTATGTCTTGAGTCATTGAAGTAACCAATGGTAACATTGAATGTTATACCTGTTGCGTCAGAAATTTCTTGTACTTTACTTTGAGGAAAGTCTCTAACACGAATGACTTCTCTCATGTGGTCAATAGTTTCTTCATTTACTCCAGCCTGAATGCAAGCATAAACGAAACATTGTCTTCTGTCATAAGTGCTGCAGTTCTTTTTTCAGTTCATTGAAGATTTGGTAGCGTTCAAGATTTATAGGTAATGTGCAAAGATACTTCCAGAACTGACCGCTTCTCTTCTTATAAAACTTCTTTTCACCATTATCTTTCCAAAAGCTTTCTATAAGTGCTGGGTTTTCCTGTTTGCTTAAGAGCTTCCAAAATGGCTTTCTGGTCATTTGTCAGTGTGCTTTCATCTCTATATGGTCGCTCTGTGGCTTTCCTTTCTTAACATCTGACATCGTTAAGCCTTCATATTCTGTTAAATCATACATCTTTATTTCGGTAAGATTCTTTATGTTTGTCAAGAAGAAGTCATAGTGCATTTCAACAATACCTGCAGCATTTGCTTCTATCTCTGATATAAAGTTCTCCTTCAAGAGCTGATGTAGTAATGTTCCAATATTATTGAGGTTTAACGTAGAACATTCATACTTTCCACCAAGTTATAACATACCATCCATCTCTGTTGGGAGTTTATTTTAATTTTCTCTAAGAGTCTCATGAAAACCTTACCGAAATGTTTGTGTAAATATTCTCTGTTTGGTTCATCTAAAGCTTCGATGTTAAAGTCAATGAGTCTATTTGCCTGACTTCACATTTCTCTTCCTATTCTCTTCATCTTCTTTAACCATCTCTCACCTTCTTTTGGTTTGTCGTCAATGGAACGAATGACATCGTTAGCTTTGCGAACTTGTTCTATAGCACTTTTAAACATCTCTCTTCTCTGTTGTTTCAGTGTGTCGTCTCTCTTCGTGTTTCACCAACGTTTGCATTGTTATGTCAAACATTTCTTGACGAACATCATGCGAAAGAGCTTTACGAGTATGACCAACGTTCGCATTTGTTATGTCAAACATCTCTCTTCTTACTTCATGAGGTACTGAACGTCTATGATATAAGTCAATAGCAACGTCATTTAAAGGAAATGCTCTTGCATTTATGAACTCATGAATTCTATCATAAGTTATTTCACCATTGTAGTCATTGAGGATGTCAGCGAGTGCTTTTTTGTTTGTCGCGTAATGTTTTGCAACATCTATGTTAGCTTCTGTAAGAAGCTGTTTTATTTCCGAGTGTTCTAACTTAGACAACTTCCGATACATCTTTAGTAGGAAATAAAAAAATTTCTTAGAAAAAAATTAGATTAGATTTTTTAAGGCTAGTTTTAAAATATTTCGAACTTTTTATTATAATGAAACACATGCAAGATTGTAAGTTCTTTTCATACAATGCTCTCGCTAATGCCATCAAGAATGAGTTCAATGGTGCTTCAAATGTTAATGTTATCTTTAACAAGAAGTTTGTGAAAGAATCTAAGTTTGGTCAGTATGTCAGACCATTAGCTATTGTCATTGACCGCAAACGTTATACTTCACAAGAGTTAGCAGTAGTTTTGAAACAAAAGGGTTTCTTCGTGAATGTCAAAGATACACACTATACTATTATAAAGAACTCTAACATTGACTTCTTCAGTATTGCTATGAATCTTTCCGAACAGAAAGAATATAAGAAGGGTGAAACAAATGTGAAATATTATCCTTCATCTCTGAAGACAATAACGAACAAAGATGTTATACATAAGCTCCTACCAAAGGTTGAAGAAGCTTCTATTGACATTGACGAAGGAAGTGAAATGGTTGAAGAAATAGACCCTGAAGCTATTTAAGCAAAAATATATTTTTGGTTAGTCTTCATATGGATATTTTACAACAATTCCCCAATGTATAAACTTTTCATACGCTTTTTCATAAGCTTTATATACCTTCAGAAATTTTGCATAATCTTTAGAAGCATTTAGATATTGTTTAAATGCTTTGTATGTCTTCAGAAATTTTGCATAATCTTTTACATGTTGTTCGTTCTCTTCTTCTGTCATGAGTTCCGAATATTCTAAATTCATGTTCTTTCATATGAGATAAAATTTTATAAAAAAATAAAATTAGCTTAGATTTTTTTATTCTTCCTCTTTGAAGTTGTCAAAATACTCTGTTATTTTTTCTTTCAGTAGCGGTAAGTCTTCTTTGAAGGTAAGTATTGTACAACCTTTCATATCATAGTGTGTTTGAGGTAAAGTATCTTGAACTATCTGTTTAACATCTTCATTCGGTGTCATTGAAATCGGTAAGTTTTCGCGATAGAACCAATTTCTGTTAGATTTGTAAATCTTAGCAAGGTCGTAAAAGCTCTTGTTGTTTCTTCTGACTAAATGCAACATAACCATATCTCTGTCTTCTTCATTTTCCATCTCTTCAGTATAAATCATATACTTATAGCTTTTTTCCTTTCCTTTTGGTACCAAACGTGGTATTCTTTTCTGTATGTTTTTGTCTTTTGCTTCAATGACTTCATCTTTTGCTTGAAGTTTCTTTTCCATCTCTTCACGTTCTTGTCTATGAATTTCGTCAAGAAGTCTGTAAATATACCAAGCATAACGAGGCGAAGCCCACATTGCAACAGCATTTACTAATAGTCTATGTACATACCAACCTCTCAAACCATTTGGCAAATTTTTACGATTTTCATGAGTTTTAAGCGACCCCGAAAAAAGTCGGTCTCGCTGTGCTTCGCTCAAAAGTTCTTGTGTGCTTTGGTTTTTGAACCAATCGTCTGTATGTTTGGTATCTGGAGCAAAACATGCTGTCAAAATACTTTGCATTTGGTACATGTCATCTTTGACCGAACGAATGAGACGTAACTGTTTGTTATACTGAACCCACTCGTATTCTTCACTTATGGCTTCATGAACGATAGCAGTTGTTGTGTTCTCTGTTGTTGTCATTACTGTCTTTACATACAAAATAAAAAAATAAAAAAAAATAAAATTAGCGTTATTTTCTATCTTGTATAAAAGATATGATTTCAGGGATTTTTTTGACGAAGTGTTAAAGTTCTCTTCGTCAAAATTTCACGATTTTCATAAGCGTTTTACATGGTAAACGTCATTTTTTTGACGAAGTGTTAAAGTTCTCTTCGTCAAAATTTCACGATTTTCATAAGCGTTTTACATGGTAAACGTCATTTTTTTGACGAAGTGTTAAAGTTCTCTTCGTCAAAATTTCACGATTTTCATAAGCGTTTTACATGGTAAACGTCATTTTTTTGACGAAGTGTTAAAGTTCTCTTCGTCAAAATTTCACGATTTTCATAAGCGTTTTACATGGTAAACGTCATTTTTTTGACGAAGTGTCAAAGTTCTCTTCGTAAAAAAATACAGTTATATCATGAAATTTGGTCATTTTTTTCAGCAAAAATATATTTTAGGTGAAGAACTGAAGTGTGCCTATGTGCCCATGTGTGCCTAGGTCATTTTAACTTCTCTGAAAAATGGTGACAACAAGACATTTTGACAACAATACAGGAAATAGACTTCTTCGTATATGTTTTGTCAAGACTTCTTCGTCAATGAGCGTAAATCAGACAAAAATATATTTTAGGTGAAGTGGTGAGATCTCACCTGTTTTCTCACCTCTTTTCTCACCTCTTTTCTCACAAGCGTTTTACATGGTAAACGCTATTTTTTAAATTTTGTGAAAACTCAACGGTTTGACACAAGCTATATGCCATTTTACTCAGAAATTTGTTGCTGAATTCAGCAAAAATATATTTTAGGGTAGAAGGTTAGATCTAACCTCTTTTCTAACCTCTTTTCTACCCCAGTTATTTTATAAGCGTTTTACATGGTAAACATTGTGAATTCGTGAAATCCTAAACAGTTTTGTGGCTTCGATTTCCTCTGTCAGTACATCGAATGTTTTAACAATGCCGAAGGTTTCTTTATATTTCTTCTTGACATCTGAAAGAAGGAAATCGTCAGCAGTTGGATAGTTTTTGTTCAGAAATGCTAACATGTCCATTTTATCTTCTGCTGGTTTCTCTGCTTCTTTCTTTAAGTCAGCATAGTCGTTTCTCATACGTTCTATCTCTTTGACGGAGTAGTTATATTTCCTCATTGCTGCTTTACATTTTGAACATTGTGGGTTCATTTTTGCGTTATATTCTGAAACCTTACCTGCTAAAACAACTAAGGCGTCAATGGTTTTCTTTAACTCAAAAGTTGCGGGTCTTATTTGTTCGTTCCATACTTTACCTCTTCTATCTTCATCTCTTATCTGCCATACACATTCAGCAACTAACGAAACAAAGTTGTCGTAGGTCTTAAACTCCTCCGATTTATATATGTCAGAGATGTTCTTATATACCATATCGCAGTCTTTGTCCATGACTTTGTGGTTGCAATGAAATCCAAGGAACTCATAGTTAACCTTACGTATGAACTTCTTGGTTTCAACTGAGTCAGTTGCTTTGACTTCTATTTCATCGAATTCTGGAATAGTGAGCTTTTGTTGTTGGATTTCAGGAAGTTTAGGTAGATGGTCAATAATATCCTGCATTTCATAAAGATATTCTTCATTTGTTTCATCTTTTGCAGTGCAATCTAAATCTCCTTGGAGAAGTTCTTGCTTTATCTTCTGGATTGTTGTTTCGAAAGTATATGAAGAAGGAATGAAGCTTTTCATCTCTACTAACATAGATGTTGGGTTCATGACTAAAGAGTTTGGTGCTGTTGTTGCTAACATGTTCTTACAATAAAAATAAAAAATATTTTTTTTTAAAAACTAACTTTATTTTTTATTTCGGGAAAATTCATGAAAATTCAACGGGTGAAAAAACAGGTGAGAAAACGGGTGAGATCTCACCTCTTCACCTAAAATATATTTTTGAGTGTAAATTCATGAGTTTTGGGTGAAAAAACATTTACGATGAAGTCTTGACAAAACATTTACGATGAAGTCATGACAAAACATTTACGAAGAAGTCTTGACAAAACATTTACGAAGAAGTCTTGACAAAACATTTACGAAGAAGTTTATTTCCTGGACTGTTGTCAAAATGTCGTGTTGTCACACTTTTTCAGAGAAGTTAAAATGACCGAGGCACATGGGCACATAGGCACACTTCAGTTCTTCAAAACATATACGATGAAGTCTATTTCCTGGACTGTTGTCAAAATGTCTTGTTGTCACACTTTTTCAGAGAAGTTAAAATGACCTGGTGACCTGGTGACCTGGTGACACCTAAAAAACATCTACCCTAAACATTATTTTTGGTCATGGACTTCGTCCTCGCCGCTTTGCGTCTTTATGTTAAAATAAATGGTACCATTAATGATATCATGACTGTTCTCATTCATGTCTGATTTACATCTAATGAAAAAGTTTAGAAGAATTTTCTTATTCTTTCTGGCATATTTTTGTCTTTCCAGTACTCCCGCTCTAATGGTCCCAGATGTGTTGGCTTCGACTCTCTCAAGTTCTTAGATGGTATAACATCTTCAACGCCTCCTTCATATCTTACTTTATAAGTGTCATCGTTTGTGTTATAGCCAAGTATTTCAATAACCACTCCTCGCTTTGCTTCGTCAATGGTTTCAGCAAGTTTGCCATTACTACTTTCGACTAATTTATGTCGAGGGTAAAATGCTATGGAGTCGTCAGCAGCTTTTATAAGATATCCATTACCTTGAGTAGAGTCTACGATATAATAATTTCGACTTAACCTTAAACGTTTCTTTGTCAACGGTTTGTCGTCAAGAACTACACGAACTTTTGTACCAGGAATGAGTGTAAATTGTGTTGAATTTCTGATATTTTGTGTTTGGCTTCGTTTCTTTTGTATATACTTTTCTTCTTGTTGTTGTGTCATTGAATTTGGTGTATGTCCTGTTGTAGAATGTGTTGAGGAATTATATACTTCGAGAAAATGTTTCATTGTTTCTTCGGTAAAGTCTCGCTCTTGATTTAAATCTCTGAGAGTCCTTATGAAGCGGTTTATGATGCCGAGTATGTTATGGTTATGGTCTTCAGTAGTGTAGTGAGTTATGTTATGCTTAATGAGAAATTCTGTGATTTCATTGCTGAGGTATGCTGAATCCTGGTCTGATGTTAAAGTACTTGGGTTATGTTCTGCTACAAACTTTTGTAAAACTCTTAACACTTCACGAGTTCCTTTGTTCTTCATTGGATATGCATATGCTTTACGAGTGTTAACATTTATGAAGATGAGGAATGGTTTATGTCCTCCTTTTCTGCTTTGAATGAGAGTGTCAAATTGGTATGCGTCGGGAGTGTTGGAGTAAATTGGTAAAAAGTAGTCGTAAGGATTTATTTTTGTTTGATGTACAACATTTTTGTTAAAGAACCTTTTCACTTCAGCTCTGTTAGTAAATCCCGAACTCTTTGCAGCTTCATTGAATTTCTTAAAAGACCTCCATGGATGTTGTTCGAATACTTCTTTCAAGCTCATTTATGTAAAGTTAAAGATTTTATTCTAGGCTCAAGCGCGTTCATTGAACGCGGTACCATGCGAATATAGTCACAAATGGTGGCATATAATCTTCACCCGAGCCTGTTGGATTTGTTGTGAAAGTGTGTGAATGATTTCCTGTGGTTCCACAGAAAATACCTGTGCTTGAATCTACTGGGTCACTTGAAATATCATATCTATGCATTCCCTGTCTATCCGAACCTGCTGCAGGATTTGTATAACCTCTTTTTGTTATTGAATGTGAATGACTACCTGTTGTGTTTGTAGTTCCTGTATGAGTGTGCGGTGGAAGGTTTGCTTCAGTAATTTTCTTCGAACCTCCTGTTTGCTTTGAAGAGTTCGCACAGTATAAGAATTTATCTACAATCTGCTCCCACATACCAAAACCTAAAACTGTTTCTGGATTTGTTGAATTCATTGACGTATAAATAGAGCCTATAGGATATAATGTTTGAAGTATTTCTGTCTTTAATGTTTGAAGCTCTGTTTTGTCTGCTTTCTTATCTAACATTGCTGGTAGTTCATATGCTTCAAAGTTTCTGGCATGACCTTCGATATTCCTGCAACTCTTATCTAAATTGTTAAGAGTATCTTTTACGCTTGTACTTGGATTCTCTAAAGGTGCACTTGAACCAAGGTCAAAGTTCAATATTATGTCGTCTGCTCTAACAGTAGTGAAGGATTTATGTGTATGTTCTTTGTCAGCTTTCTTATCTAACATTGCTGGTAGTTCATGTGCTTCAAAGTTTCTGACATGACCTTCAATGTTCATACATTTACTATTTAAGGAGTTTAGTGTATCTTTTACGCTTGTACTTGGATTCTCTAAAGGTGCACTTGAACCAAGGGTATAGTTCAATATTATGTCGTCTGCTCTAACAGTAGTGAAGGATTTATGTGTATGGTTCTTGTCAGCTTTACTATTTAATGTAGCTTGAAGTTCATTTATATCGGAGATATTGTGTTTATGAGATTTCAAAACTTTGTTCGTTGCGTCAAGTTCATCTTTGTCAGCTTTACTTTTAATAGCATCTTCAAAAGTTATTTTTGCCTTAACTCTCAAAGTAAATCTTGGTTCAACTAATACACCTTTAACAGAGAAAGTAGAGGCATAAATTTCATCGTTATAACCAAATGCTTCTGGTGCTTTACTTGTGTCATACTGTACAGTACAGTGTATGTCATAACCTTTAGCACGAATGTATTTATATCTTCTTTCATTGGGGTCTTCCGTCTTCACTTCTTCAGTTCGTGTTAAATATCCATGGTAGTCCGTTATAATCTGTTCGTCTGAAGTTATATAATGAACATGGTTTTTATCTGCTTTTTCTGCTAATTTCTCTTCTATCTCATTTATTTCAAGTTCATGCCTACCACCACCTCCCGAAGAAGTATTTTTCTTCAGCTCTTGAAGAACGTCCACTTCACCATCTTTGGTGTCAATAATGAGACTTTGAGTTAAAACCTTTCCTGTCTTAATGGATGTTTGTAAAACTTCTTCTTCACCGTGTTCGGGGTCATGGTCGTCATCATATCTTGTGAAATCAGAGATGTTGTCATACATTAAGCATATCTGTCTCAAAAGTTCTGCTATTTGAAACTGGAATGAAAGATATACAGAACTTTCATCATCTCCTAAAGTCAAGTCTGCTTTCTTAAGTATTTCTTGAATGTATGCAATGAGAACAGAGTACCTTGGAAAATATTCGAACAATATTTCATTAGCTGTTGGTTTTGGTGGTTCTTCTGGAGTTTCTGTTGTTTCAGTTCCTTCTGTAGGTTCTGTTGGAGTTTCTGCATCTCTTGACTTCAATGCTCTTGCTCTCAAAGACCTAAATGTTAGAGCACCAGGTTTTACAAAGGACTTTATAAATGCTTTAATAGTTCCTGGTAAGTTATTGTTAGCATTAAGTAAGTTCCTTATGCTTCCATCATGTACGTCCATAGCACTATGTAAAAAATCTATACTTTTCTTGTAGTCAGCAATAGACTGACTGTGATTTTTTAAAGATTTGTCAATACCTTTAAGCCAATCTTCATGCATGTCTGATACAGAGCCAAGAATATCATTTGCTTCCTTTAGTGTATTTTGTGCTTCTCGTAAAGTATCCAATCCCGTACGTGCATTGTTTGCTATACGTCTTACAGTATCTATTTGACTCCTTGTTTCTTGCATCCAACCAGATAAAGTTTTAATAGTATCCGAACCATTTGAAATGAAGTTCAAAGCATTTTTAACGTCATCTAAAACTTCTTCACCAAGTACAGCCCATATCTTTCCGATTTGGTATTGAAGAACTCCATATGAAGCAGCTGTTAAACCAGTATTTATAAGGTTCCATATCCATGATTTAGCAGTTTTTCCATCCTTTCCATCTACACCATCCAAACCGTTCTCGCCTTGAGGTCCTTGTATTCCTTGTATTCCTTGTGGTCCTTGAGGTCCGGTGTCACCCTTCTCTCCTTTCAGTTCATCTTTATGTTCGTTATAATATTCTAATGTCATAAGGTGTACATCATTACTGCTACCAGCAACGCCGAGAATTTGTTTCTCATTCATGACTAAATTCTTTAGGCATTTAATGTTGTCGTCAAATCGAAAGCTCTTTAACAATTCAATGAGAACATTTAATACTTTCACTAATGAGGCATCTACTGTAGAATTTATATATTGCACCGTTCCATCATTTATGATGGGAACCTTGCTTGTTGTAATGAATGGGTCATAAGTGTTAAAAGTATCGAAATCAATGACTTTTTTAGTTTTTCCATCGTCAATGACTAAATCATTGCCTTCAATGGTTAAAGTTGAGTTTTCGTTTACTAGTTCATGTGCTCTTCTTGCTTCATTTGTTTCATACGCATATGCAGCTATAGTCATATTTTAATGAGAATAAAATGTTGTTCTATTTGCAAAGTACAGACCCAAACGAATACGGGACAGTAAAGCTACAAACAAACTTAGGTCTTCAGAATGAAGCGCTTGCTTTTAGAGTTGTTGACTTCAATACTATCGCAACTTTTGTCATAACAGATGAAACAGATTTCATGGAGATTGAAATAGATGACAAAAGAAGTGTTATAACATTTCCTAACAGAGCTGGGTATAGAATAGATAAAATTGCTGGAGTCATAGGTACTCTCATAAATGAAGAAACTATTGGCAACATAGATGTCGAACTCTCTTCTGAGGGAACATTGAAGTTCAGCAGCGAGAAAGAGTTTAAGATACCAAGAATGAGTCATAGAGTACAACTTCTTTTGGGAGCATACCATATGACATTTCCTTTGAAAAGTGTTGACAAAACGATTGAGATGAAATCTGTTCCATACGTATGTTATGGCAATTGTTTGTACATTGAGTCTAAAATAGCTAATGTCACAGGTATTTCAGGAGTTAATAGTAAAGGTTCAGTAGAATATAAGTCTTTCTGTTATGCAGTCAATTCAATGTTCATTCCAAACGTTCCTGTCATAGCAACTCATTTAGGTAAATGGGTTCGCATTAGTCCTCATAATTTGAAAGACATGCAATTCAGACTTGTTAACTTTCAAGGAGAGCCTGTAGAACTGAAGGCACCAGTGCGAATGACTGTTGAAGTTGACTTTTTAGAAAATATTAAATGCAACAGCTTACAAGAGAACTCAGAGCTAAAAATATAAAGTATGAATGTTATGTATTAGGTCATGAACTTTGGTTGTTGCTGTTTGATGAAACAAATGAGTTAGTTATGTCAGTCAAGAGAACAGAAAAATATTGTGTTAGTGAAAACTGCACCAAGTCAATAAGATTAGGTTTGCATTATGAAGATGAGTTCGATACTGTTGAAGAAGTTTTGGATAGATACTATAAGTTGCTAACTTGAAATTTTTTTTGACTGACGGCGCAAAGCGCCAAGATGGGCTCAAAGAGCCCTCCTGACTGCTTTAATTTACTAAAACATATTTCAAACAAAGCTTATATTCTGTTGAAAGTTTTGTATATTCGTTCGAATATTTATACTTAAACTCAACTCCTGTAGTTTCTGGTGTTTCAATGATGCGGATGTTACCTATTTTCATGAATAGTGGAGTTTGACCACAGCATTCGATTTCAGGGTCGAGATAGTCAATGACACATTGTTTCCCTGTTATTCGTGAGATAACATTTTCAAGGTCCTCCTTTGTTAGAATTTTTGGTTCTTGCTTATAAGATTTACCAAAAGCTTCTTATCGTCTTTGAGTAAAATTGTTTGGTATAACTGAAGAAGGTAATGGTCTACGTTATCTGAAGGATTTGTTTGAACATTTGTGTAAGGGTTGTCGTTGGCTTCTCTTGAAAGAATTTGGTCCAGTGGTGGATACTCTAACTTAACATCTGATGTAGCGTTAGCGTTTGAAGCTGTGTTTAAATTCACGGATTTCAGCTCTGGTTTTTTTCTTTCAAACACTCCGAACTATAGTTCTTTATGACAATATTGTTTGTCGTTCGTGAGTCAACATTTGATGTTGGTTCAATTGGAACATTAACGGCACCAGCTAAGATGGATTTGCTTCTCATTTCATATAGAATAAAAACCTTTTATATGTATGAAATGAACAATATACTCGACAAGGGTTTGAATGTAAAGCTAACGAATGAAAATATTGTTGAATTCACTGAGACAGGAGCTGTGTATAAGGATGTAGAACTACTGAACAAAAGAGCTAAGGGAAGAAGCAGGAACATGAACAAAGGGTGGAAGCCTATAAAAATTTATGTCAATGATGGCTCAGGAGGTTCAAACATAAAGTATGCAGAAAGTTATAGAGTTTATGCTCTCAAAGGTGAAAAGCCTTCATTTAAGAACAGCTATTCTAACACATATCCTCAAAAGCTAACGGATGGGGAAGTGGATGATATGAATGACAGCAAAAATATTAACAGAAATGGCGACAGAGATGCATGGAATTTGTTTACCATCAGTCAATTGAAGGTTAAACTTTAAAACAATGTTGGTCGTTCCCATGGAATATTTTTGACTTTAATGGTATTAGTCATGATATGAATCTCAAGGTATGAACGAGGAGAGATGAGAGACTTATATGCTTCCCAAATTTCTTCAAAAGGTAATGTTATACCTGACTGTTTCCAAATGAGTTCAATATCATAGCGTGAGAAACCTTGAAAGATAACGAAGTCAGTTATGAGACGTTTTATGTTTAAAGCAAGGAAACGCATGTTTGCATAAGTATTGCTACAGTTAAATGGTAATGTCTGACTTTAGTTATGATGTTAGCTAATGGTGAGTCAGGCTTTGACACTAAACCTTTTCCGGCGAAGTCGTCACAAACGAGCAGAGTGTTTGAAGGATACTTTTTGAAGGGGTATTTTTGAAAGTTTTGATAGAATGTAGTTTGTAAGTCGTTTCATATCGTAAACTCCTGAGTATTGACGTAAGTGGTGTTTGTCAATAATTCTTTCCATCTCCTCAGAAGTCTTTTGCATTCCTGACTGTATGAACTCTACGATGGCATAATATTTTCTCTTACGTCGAATGTAACGTTGAAGAAATTCAATGAGTTCACTGTCTGGAACTTTAACGACAGATGCTTGAACTTTTGACATAAATGTTTTCGCTGTTGAGTCCATAGAGTCTGAAGTTGCTGATATAATGATTTGGTCATAGTAAGAGTCGTTTCCTAAACGTTCTGTTATGAGTATATGACGAATGAGGTTGAATGTCTTTCCTGACCCATCTTTCCACAATAGAAATACACACATTTGAACAGAACTCATAGTCCTTACTGAAAGGAAGAATAAGAGAAGAGTTTAAGTTTGTCTGTAGTTTCATTCATGTCTTCATCTACGTCATGTATTAAATGCTTCATTTTATTCCATTAAAAATGCAAGTCAGAAATATTCAACATAGCACCGAGTCTAACTGACAAGAGTATAAAGATATACTATGAACACGTTATGATGAAACCAACCAAAATTCAAGAAAGTCAGTATACTTATGAATATCCAAGACACTGGGTAGAGTATGTAGGAGGTGAGAAAGCTATTGAAATCAGACAGGTTCGAAGTATTCAGCAGGAAGAACAATATTATTGAAGAACTTTAATGTTTTGAGATATAATGATGAAACAAAGAAGCAAGATAGTTTCCCTGTTGCTGTGTATGTGAACCTAGACACAGGAGATGACATGAAAGTTTTTAACACAAAGCTTCAAACGGTAGTGAGAGAACAACTGACTGCGGAAGGACATCCATTACCTTCAGAAGTTACTATAGCATATAATTTTGAAACAAATGCAATAGATTTTAAAATCGTCTCTGCAAAGAAGTCAGGTTTTACATTTAATGAAGCAGATGTATATTCGAATGAAAACTTCAAAGCTATTGCATGGTTAGATAATGACGATTGCTTTAAGAAAATATTTAAATACAGTGACTCAACGATGTCAATAGATGACCTTCGTGGAATGTTACCATCGACGTTTACAGTTGAAGGTTCAGCAGGATTGCTTACAAGATTGTCAATTGGTGGTATTTGGTCTCGTGAGAACATTGTTATAAAATCCAGTATAAGTGAATTTGCTGAAGAATCTATATTATGTCTTTCAAACTACATGTATTCGCCACCGAAGCATTATAGTATAACAAACTTTGTCAGTAAGTTTAACATAAGACTTGTCGAACCTTCTTCAATGAGAGATGTTGTGCTACCTAAAGATGGAAAGGATGGACTCATTATTGAGATGATTTTAATAGCATATTAAATGAGCTTGTTCTTGAAGGTCATTCATGATGAAATAACTGTTGTAGAAGATGTTAGCAATTGTTCAGACATTTTGAAGCGTATAGATGATATAAGAAATAAGTTAGATAGACCGCAAAGCGGTGAGGGCGAAGCCCGTGAGAACGCTTATGTTTCATTGACTTTCTCCAGTAACGAGAACTTTTATGAGATAATATTGAAGAGAGATGATTTTAATATGGTGTAAATGGTAGATTGGGCAGCTTTAGGCACAATGGGAACAAAAGCATTAGCATTTGGAGCAAAAGCACTTGGAGCTTATGACGCAGTAAATAAAATGAGTGGAGGAAGGGTTTCGAAGACATTAGACGCAAATAAAGGAAAGATTGGAGGCTGGGTTGCAAAGAAGTTAAGATTAAATAAAATAGGGCTCATAAATAAAGCATCCAATTTGGTTGCGACTGAGTCAGAAAATGCTTTAGGAAAGGACGATGAGTTTGCAAAACACGCAAAAGACTTTAATGACCAGATGAAAGGTGAAACAATGCATTTAAATAGATTCGATGGAACTAAAGAAAATGTTTCTTCTCCACCAGTAGTTCTTCCGTATGGTCCCTATGGAATGTATGGAAACCCTTACGAAAGACCATTTGACCCATTGACTGGTGGAAGTAACTGGTATCATTACGGACGAAGAAGAAAGACAGTCAAGTTGGAGACAGACGTGAAGAAAGCAACTAAAAAGAAACCAAGGAAGAGAGTTATAAAGCAATGAATTCAACAGGGTGAAAAAACAGGTGAAAAAAGAGGTGAAAAAAGAGGTGAGATATCGGGTTAGATCTAACCTTCTACCCTAAATTTATTTTTTGTGCTATGTTTTCATACGTGTGAGGGTGGTGATATCATTTATTTTAAGTTTATTTTTTATTTTATTTTTATATAAATGACGAAAACTATTGAGATAACAAACTACAACGGTCATGAGTTCAAGAATTTGTTCTTCGTTCCTCGTGAAAATACATTCTATCAGATACGAGGGAGAAAGGGTAAAGTTAGTTTGAGCGTTTATGAAGGAATGAAGAATGGAAAGTTTATACAAGCATACGATACAAACGGTAAACGTGTTTCATTAGCTTTGTCAAAACTTACTAACATTTATTTTGACAGTGATTTTGACCTATATGAAGAAGAAAGTGAGTCAGAAGATTATGAGCTGTTATGTGAAGCACAGCAATGGGAGGAGCTGCAATACTTTTGTAAGTGAGAACGTTTATTTTTTTACATTAGTGAAGTCGTTTGTGAAAACGTTAGTGAAGTGAAGTGGTTGGCGGCTTTGTAAATATTTAATGTTAAGTTAGTGTTGTCGTTTGTGTTGTAAAATATACGTTAATGGTTTTGTAAATATTTAAGGTTAAGTGGTATACGGAGGCGCGCAGTGCCTCAGTACACGACTAACCCATACTAACTTACGTTTTCAGTTGCTAGTTCAATAGGTCCTTTAACAGACAATTTGTATGTTATTGGAGCAGTAGATGTTTGACCTTGCTGGAAGCAAAAGTCCACTTCTGTTGGAAAACCACATAAGAAATGTGTGTTGTCATAGCTATCCCATTTATGTTCCACACTACCATCATCCACCAATGACCTCATAACATCTTCATTAAATCCAATCATATCATTGTTTGTATTGCAAGCGTTCGCAACCATTTCATAAAATACAGGTCCATATGATTTTTCAGGTTCTGCAGGCATATTTCCATAAGCTCCCATGGAAAGCTGAAGATATTTAAACTTAGGGTTCTCAAAATTAACATAATAGTTGTCTTTCTTTCTAAATAGTGCCCAAATACTTTTAACATTAATAGGCGTATAAGCTGCTGTAAATGTTGCACTTGAACTATCTGTATTCTTTGAGAATGAACCGTCCATAGGAATCCAATCCATAACTTTAACAGGAAAACATAAAGCCTCGTTTGTATAATGTTCTACAAGTTCTGTATAAATGTTAGGGTCTAAAGAGAATGACTTTGGATGAATGAAACATTCATTAAAATCCATCTTTGTTCGAAATAGTTGCTGGTTTACAGTTGTAATAGTAACTGTTCCACTAGCTTCTATTGCCTTCGTTATCATAGTGAATGGTTCATTCCATGGAACAAATTTATTTGTCGGTGGATTTGAATCTGAAGCAAATGCAACTTTAAGAGTTGGATTGAAAGCAATGATATCATTTACAGATATAGATGTGCATTGTAAGGCGTCGCTACTGAACTTTACTTTAAGCTGAATGTTACCAGCAAAAGCTGGAATAAATCGAATAGCTTCTAATGGAAGGAATCTTCTAACAGGAATTCTTAAACGAAGCTTAAAATCAAATGATTTTCCTGCTGTAATTGGACCACTAACAATTTGTCCTGTTCTGCATGTTCCCGAATGACTCCATACATCTTCATGTCGAGTCTTTGAGAAAACATCTACTTTCTTTATTTGTTCGGTAGTTTGTGAGTTTGAAGTTATATATGCTTCTTCTCTTGCGTTGTCTTGAGAATATACGATACGACCATTTGCAATGATTTGATATCCAGCAACTGCATAGAAAGCGTCATCGAAACCAATCCAAAATCCTGGTGGGTTTGTTTTATTGGAACCTGAACCAATTTCTTTATCTGCAATAAATTGACCTTCCATTTTATACGTAATGAATGTATTGTAAAGGTCCAACATATTTTCACCAGGAGGTGAGAGATTGAATGTTACCCATGTGTTATCTTTAGCAGTTCCAGGTTGTGATGGAATCTTTGCGTCAGAATATTTTCTATTAGTGTCACCAATTTGAACTGCATTGTCTATGATATCGAAATATGAGCGAATCTGATGAATATGCTCTGCTGGAGTAAATTCGTTTAGCTGTTCGTTCTGCATGTATTTACTTCAGATAAAAATATCTATTTACTTCATTATTCTCACTCTTCTTCTTGGCATTCGTGGTGGAAGTTGTTTCTTGACATTTTCAATGAACTGTACATTCTCTTTTCTCTCAACTTCTTTCACTGGTGGGTCAGGGTTCTTTGACTCGGTTTGTTTTTCAATGAAATTCACGAACTTTGCAATAAGCTCTTGGTTCGTTATTGAAAGAACATCTGGCTTCTTTTCTTCTGGTTCTATTGACTTTTCAGTTTGAATAGAAGGCTTAACATGGGCTTCGTGGACTTCACCCTTACCATACACCTTAATGTTGTCGCTTTCTGTATTCGCTAATGGAACCTTTCTTTTTCTTACGTATATTTTACCATCTTTACTCTGACTTACGTAATAGAAAGGATGTTGTATTCCTCTTGCGTCATTTAATATAATAGACTCTCGCTCTGATTTTGACAAGCTCATTTTACATCGGTTAAAGTTTTAATTTTGTTTTTTATCTGCAGTCAAATGACTCAGACAAGTCATATGGACAAGACCCAAGGGGTCATAGATGTTGAAGCATTGAAGAAAGAAATTCGCGAGCAAATTTTATCCGAACTGAAGGAACAAAAACAAGAACAAAAGCCAGAGAGACCAAAGAGAAAACTTAGTGAAAAACAACTTGCTGCATTAGCTGCTGGAAGACAGAAGAACCCACGTTTGCTGGCAAAGAAAGCTAGAGAAGAAGCAAAAGCAAAGGAAGAACAAAAAGCTAAAGAAGCTGAAGCAAAGAAAGAGTAAATGGTTTATTTTTATCCGAATTAAATGTATAGACAAATACCTTTAACTGTTGCGTTCAGTAGTGAAAACCCTGACGTCAAAATAAAGGGGAACAGAGTAACGTTTAAGTTTCCAACAGACTGGATTGTGAACATAAATGAAGAGAAGTACATTGGCATAACATCTATGTATATAACACGTGCTTTCAGAAAGGTTGACTTTATACTTCAAGTCGAGATAGAAAATGACGAACAGTCTTTAAGCGCCCAAAACATTCACATATACAAATACTTTAAAGACGATACAACATTGTTGCAATGTATGATTTCATTTAATGAGATGTTCGAGAAAAAGTTCAACATTGAAGTACAAACTTTACAGCCTTTACGTGAGTTTCTTGCACAACTGAAGGAAGAAGGTAGTCGGCCACAACTTATAGACTTTCATTATGAATTTAATGAAAATGAAGATGGAACTCATGACTGTCAATTCATTGTATTCTCACCATTCAATGAAGTCGCTAAAGAGAAAAAAATCCATTACGTATAAGATTTCAAATCTCTGAACCCAATGAAGATTTCAAGAATGTTTTCAATTATGATGCAATGCTTCCGAGGAAAAATGAATTTTCAAAGATTGTAACACCTGGCATTTGGGATAGAAAGCAAGCTATATTATATTCAAACTTAAGTAAGGGAGTTGAAAATGAGTTCATTGGTCATACAAGAACTTCACCACTTCCTAACCCTAAATACTATAAATTAACTGGCTTCAATCGTGAGTTTTGGATAGACATGTTCTCCACTCATGACCATAACTGCCAGTGTTCTTACCTCCAGACCATAAGGACTGTCTCTACATTGAAGCAAACTCTTAAACTCTACCATCGCAGTATTGTAAATGACCACATGGGCTTCGCCCTTGCCGCTAGCGGCTTATTTTTATCATGAATGACCTCATTGCTGACAAAAATAAATGACCTCATTCATGACCTCATTGCTGACCTCATTCATGACCTCATTGCTGACCTCATTCATGACCTCATTGCTGACAAAAATAAATGACCTCAGAACTTCAACTTACGAATAAAGCTTGTTTTAGTCGTTATTGAGAAGTTAAACTTCTCTTCAAAGCAAGGTTGACATGACTTACATAAGTCAAATCCAATCTCTTGACCGTCATAAAGTGCTTTATAAAGTTTCATGACACTGAACTCAGAGTCTTTGTCAAATTTTCCTTGCGGAACCATTAAACCTTTATCTTCATTGTAATAGCATTGTATAGCTTCAGGAAACATTTCATTAGCGGTTAAAGCAATAACATCTTGCTTCACGCCTTTCATTCTGCAGTGAAATGCAACTTCATTTAAATCGTTAGTGAGTAAGTCTATGTAGGTCTTCTTTCCACAAAATATTGACTTGTATGCTAAACTTTGTTTTCCAGGTGTTATTTCTGCGAAGTCGCTATGAAACTGACCAAGGTTTTTACCAATGAGAACTCTTCCATAACGTTTCTCAAACTCTTCAGCTAAACGAGGGATATCTTCATTGTAGAGATGCATACTGTCGGTATCGCTATAAAAGATGTCCATTCCTAAGTCTTCAGCAGTACAGAATACTTCACACATTATTCTCTTCGACATAGATAGAATGTTAACACCAAGTGGACAGAAGTTAAAGTGTCTGCAAATGCTTTTCGTTAGCTTGAAAATAGTTTTATCTGAACTATCCAAACCTTCGAACTTCACTATATGGTTGTAATTTCTTATAGCATATCTTATAGCATCTTTGTCATCTACTATGGTTATTTTTGACTCAATAGGAGATAAAATGGTTTTGCCATAAATGCTGTTCAGAATGAGTTTTATAATTTCTTGTAATGGGTTTTCTTCTTTCTTATACTTTAACCTTAACTCAAACAATTTCTTAACTTCATCTCTTATTCTCAAATCTCTGTTTCCATCGTAATAGTATCCTTGCAACACTTCACATTTGACACCTTGATATTTTATGAGGTCTTGTAATGTTATATGGTCAACATACATTAAACAGCAAGTGTTTGAACTTCTGGGAACGTTAAGTTCTGGATTTAGTTCAGGGTCACAAACTATTAAAGGAAAGTGTCTGTGTATACCAATCTCTGTTATCTTAATGAGAACAAAGAAGCCAGACATAAACTTTTCACCAATGGGTTCCTTTTGGTCGTCATCGAATAAATGTCTCATGAGATACTCTGTGCTTAACATCTCATCCTTCAATACTTTTGGAATTCCTTCTAAAGTATACAATCTTGCTATAGCGGATGGATATAATGAAACAGCGTCGAAATCAGCAATGAGTTTCTTTTCGCTCTTTTGTTTAATGTTATCTGACAGCATACATCTTCCACCTTGAATGCATCTCGAAATAAATTCTCTTGGTTTATTTGAGAGGTCATAAAGATTTCCATTCGGGAAGTACACTCTGTTCTCAAATAATTTGTTAGCAATAGAACAAATACTAACGTAGTCATAAACGTTTAAATCAAACTCTTTCAATAAGTCATTGCGGAACTTTACAAAACCTTCTCTTAAAATTCTTACATCTTGTTTGCAGTAAAACGTGCTATATTTTTCTAAGTCGAAGTGGTTCTCATCTATTCTGCAACCTTTGATGGAATCTATGTTCTTCATGAACGTTTCAATATCTTTTACAAACTTACACGCTTCAGAAATGACACCAGTTCTGTTGTCATTTGCTAACAAAGTACTGCTGTAGTAGTTGTATGGAAATACTTCTTTCGGTCCTGTTTGTAAGTTAAACATAGCAGGAAATAGTTTAAGCTTCTTATTTATAACACTGTAAGAGTCTTTTATAATAATTGCCCGTCCTTTATATAAACCAGTTATTTGCATTGTTCGTGAACCTTTAATGATGGGAGTTCCTTTCACTTCTGTCATGTGTCTTAAGATGAAGTTTATATCATAACTGAGGTTATGGAAATATATTAAACTCTTGTCAGGAAGTCGCTCCAAAAATTCTGTTGCGCAGTTTTGACCCCATATGCTTTCACTCACTGAACCATCTTCACTGTCAAAACAGATGTTAAAAGCTTTATGAAAGCCATCGGTACTGCACTCAAAGTCAGCAAAGAAAACGTGCTCAGGAATGAACTTGCACTTATTTTTATTTACTTCTTTTGACTCTGCTTTCTTCTTCAGTTGTACACAATACTTTGGAGCATATGTCAAATCTTTAAATGGTGCAAGGTTCTGTTTATATAAGTCAGTCGTATATGTGAAAAGTTCTCCATAAGAAATAGGTTCGAAATATTTGCACTCCCACAATGTTTTCATAACATCCCATAACGGTGTTGTTCTATCATAACGAACTACATATTTGTTCTCTCTCTTTGTATAAATCTTCATCTGTTTCTCAATGTTCATTCCACCACAAGCTTTGAGAATTTCTTTATAGTTTCGAATGAAGTATGTTGTCATTGGTAATCTTTCATTTAGCATGTAGTGGTGTTCAACAAGAAGTAAGTCAATAGTTCGAGCAGTTTCACATTCTTTTGGTATGTAGTGAATTATTCTGTTATCTTTGGAGTTGTCGAAATAACCAATGGTAACATTAAATGCTATACCAGTTGCGTCAGAAATTTCTTGTACTTTACTTTGAGGAAAGTCTCTAACACGAATGACTTCTCTCATGTGGTCAATAGTTTCTTCATTTACTCCAGCCTGAATGCAAGCATAAACGAAACAATTGTCTTCTGTCATAAGTGTTGCAGTTCTTTTGTTCAGTTCATTGAAGATTTGGTAGCGTTCAAGATTTATAGGTAATGTGCAAAGATACTTCCAGAACTGACCGCTTCTCTTCTTATAAAACTTCTTTTCACCAAGGATTTCATTCCAGAAGTCATCTATATCTTGTTTATCTCCTGTTTGTTTAAGTCTGTTCAATAATCTTTTCTGTCTTTCTGTCAGTGTGCTTTCATCTCTATATGGTCTCTTTTTTGGTTTGCCTTTCTTTACATCTGACATCGTTAAGCCTTCATATTCTGTTAAATCATACATCTTTATTTCAGTAAGATTCTTTATGTTTGTCAAGAAGAAGTCATAGTGCATTTCAACAATACCTGCAGCATTTGCTTCTATCTCTGATATAAAGTTCTCCTTCAAGAGCTGATGTAGTAATGTTCCAATATTATTGAGGTTTAACGTAGAACATTCATACTTTCCACCAAGTTTATAACATACCATCCATCTCTGTTGTGAGTTTATTTTAATCTTCTCTAAGAGTCTCATGAAAACCTTACCGAAATGTTTGTGTAAATAGTCTCTGTTTGGTTCATCTAAAGCTTCGATGTTAAAGTCAATGAGTCTATTGCCTGACTTCACATTTCTCTTCCTATTCTCTTCATCTTTCTTTAACCATCTCTCACCTTCTTTTGGTTTGTCGTCAATGGAACGAATGACATCGTTAGCTTTGCGAACTTGTTCTATAGCATTTTTAAACATCTCTCTTCTCTGTTGTTTCAGTGTGTCATCTCTCTTTCGTGTTTCACCAACGTTTGAGTTCGTAAGTTCAAACATCTCTTGACGAACATCATGAGAAAGAGCTTTACGAGTATGACCAACGTTCGCATTTGTTATGTCAAACATCTCACGCCTTACTTCATGAGGTACTGAACGTCTATGATATAAGTCAATAGCAACGTCATTTAAAGGAAATGCTCTTGCATTTATGAACTCATGAATTCTATCATAAGTTATTTCACCATTGTAGTCATTGAGGATGTCAGCGAGTGCTTTTTTGTTTGTCGCGTAATGTTTTGCAACATCTATGTTAGCTTCTGTAAGAAGTTGTTTTATTTCCGAGTGTTCTAACTTAGACAACTTCCGATACATCTTTAGTAGGAAATAAAAAAATATTTTTTTGAAAAAATTAGATTAGATTTTTTTAAGTTATTTTTCAAAATAATTTAATATTTTTATTTTAATAAAACACATGCAAGATTGCAAGTTCTTTTCATACAATGCTCTCGCTACTGCCATCAAGAATGAGTTCAATAATGCTTCAAATGTTAATGTTATCTTTAACAAGAAGTTTGTGAAAGAATCTAAGTTTGGTCAGTATGTCGGACCATTAGCTATTGTCATCGACCGCAAACGTTATACTTCACAAGAGTTAGCAGTAGTTTTGAAACAAAAGGGTTTCTTCGTGAATGTCAAAGATACTCATTATACTGTCATAAAGAACTCTAACATTGACTTCTTCAGTATTGCTATGAATCTTTCCGAACAGAAAGAATATAAGAAGGGTGAAACAAATGTGAAATATTATCCTTCATCTCTGAAGACAATAACGAACAAAGATGTTATACAGAAATTCTTACCAAAGGTTGAAGAAGCTTCTATTGACATTGACGAAGAAAGTGAAATGGTTGAAGAAATTGACCCTGACGTCATTTAAGCAAAAATATATTTTTTTATTCTTCCTCTTTGAAGTTATCGAAATATTCTGTTATTTTTTCCTTCAGTAATGGTAAGTCTTCTTTGAATGTAAGTATTGTGCAACCTTTGATGTCATAGTGTGTTTGAGGAAGAGTACTTTTGACAATTTCCTTTATTTGCTCATTCGGTGTCATTGAAATCGGTAAGTTTTCACGATAGAACCAGTTTCTGTCAGATTTATATATTTTAGCAAGGTCATAAAAGCTCTTGTTGTTTCTTCTGACTAAATGCAACATAACCATATCTTTATCTTCTTCTTTCTCCAACTCTTCAGTATATATCATATACTTATAACTCTTTTCCTTTCCTTTTGGTACTGAACGTGGTATTCTTTTCTGTATGCTTTTGTCTTTGGATTCAATGACTTCATCTTTTACTTGAAGTTTCTTTTCCATCTCTCCACGTTCTGCTTTATATAGTTCATCTAACATTATGAAAATATAACAAGCATAACGAGGTGAAGCCCACATTGCTACAGCATTTACTAAAAGTCTATGAACATAATATCCTTTCAAACCAGGTGCCAAATTCTTGCGATTTTCGAATGGAATCTCTTCTCTCGGTTTTCCGAGGGAAGCAATCATATGGAAATTCTTCTAAAAGTTCTTTTGTCTGTTGGTTTTCAAACCAATGATATGCTTGCTTTGTAGAACGAAGAGCATTCATTATACTTGGCATTTGGTACATGTCATCTTTGACCGAACGAATGAGGCGAAGTTGTTTGTTATATTGTATGTATTCATATTCTTCATTTATGGCTTCATGAACGATAGCAGTTGTTGTGTTCTCTGATGTTGACATTACTGTCTTTACATACAAAATAAAAAAATAAATAAAAATAAAACTAACTTTATTTTCTGACTTTCACAAAAGACCAAAAATAAACGCTTTACATGTATTTTTCAGCAACTTCGTCAAATAATTTTATAGCTTTATCTATCTCATCTACTTCAAACGTTTCTTTACCTTTCATGGGAGCACCATACATTTTCTCAAAAACTTCAGGCAGTTCTGTTTCAGCAGCTCTCATATCATTAACGAACACAACCTTGACTCTATTGACTGTACTGTCATATCTTTGAGTTATATTATATGTTCTTCCTATCTTATATTTTTTTGTATTGAAGTCCTTCGGTTTCTGAACGATGTAAAGTAAGCCTTCACTGCAACGTTCTGAGTCGAATGAACCATATGTTATGAAGTTATATCCAACAACTGGGTCAATCCATAACAAAACTATTGGTATAAGACTTTTGTCTATAAGATATGCTCTTGTTCCATGAAATGCTACTGATATCATAAGCTCAGGATTTCTTGTCAAAATTTTCTGAGTTGAAGCATTTCTAACCCAGTCGTTTGTTTTCTTTCCAGATGGAGATATAATGTCTGACAAAGAATATTTGTTGTATTTCTTTGAGTATCTTACGTTTAAATCACCTATTCTAACCACTTTGGTGTCATTGTCTATCTTTCTAACTGTTTCAAACTCAATGTTTGTCATTACTGTCTTTACATACAAAATAAAAATTTTTCTTAGAAAAAAATTAGCGTTATTTTTTTTATCTTAAGGAAAATTCATGATTTTTGTTGCTGAATTCAATAAAAATATATTTTAGGTGAAGAGGTGAGATTTCACCTGTTTTCTCACCTAATTTTTCACCCCAGTTATTTTATAAGCGTTTTACATGGTAAACGTTATTTTTTAAATTTTGTGAAAACTCAACGGTTTGACACATGCCCTAAAAATTATTTTACTCAGAATTTTGTTGCTGAATTCAGCAAAAATAATGTTTAGGGTAGATGGTTAGATCTAACCTCATTTCTACCCTCATTTCTACCCTCATTATTTATAACCGTTTTACATGGTAAACGTTATGAATTCGTGAGATTCTAAACAATTTCGTAGCTTCTATTTCTTCAGTTAATATATCAAAAATTTTAACAATGCCGAAAGTTTCTTTATACTTCTTCTTGACATCAGATAAAAGGAAATCATCAGCTGTGGGATAGTTTTTATTAAGAAATGTCAACATGTCCATTTTATCTTCTACTGGCTTTTCTGCTTCTTTCTTTAAGTCTGCGTAATCGTTTCTCATTCTTTCTATCTCTTTTACTGAGTAGTTATATTTCCTCATTGCTGCTTTACATTTTGAACATTGCGGATTCATTTTTGCGTTATACATTGAAACATTACCAGCTAGAACAACTAAAGCATCAATGGCTTTCTTTAAATCTGAAGCAGTTGGTTTTATCTGTTCGTTCCATACTTTGCCTCTTCTGTCTTTATCTCTTATCTGCCACACACATTCAGCAGCTAATGAAACAAAGTTATCGTAAGTCTTAAACTCCTCAGATTTATATATGTCAGAAATGTTTTTATAAACCATGTCGCAATCTTTGTTCATAACTTTATGGTTGCAATGAAAACCAAGGAATTCATAATTTACTTTACGTATGAACTTCTTTATTTCTACTGAATCAGTAACTTTAACTTCAATTTCATCGAATTCAGGAATAGTTAGTTTTTGTTGCTGAACTTCCGGTAATTTAGGCAAATGGTCTATGATATCTTGCATTTCATATAGCTCCTCTCCATTTGTTTCATCTTTCGCACTACAGTCTAAATTACTTGTTAAAAGTTCTTGCTTTATTCTTTGTATTTCTGTTTCAAAAGTATATGAAGAAGGAATGAAGTTTTTCATCTCTACCAACATTGACGTAGGATTCATGATTAATGAATTTGGTGCCGTGCATGCTGTCGAAAGTGCTGATGTTTCGATTGTTGAAATCATATCTTTTATACAAAATAAAAAAAATAAATAAAAATAAAACTAACTTTATTTTTTCTGTCTTAAGGAAATTCATGAAAATTCATGAGGGTAGAAATGAGGGTAGAAATGAGGTTAGATCTAACCATCTACCCTAAACATTATTTTTGCTGAATTCAGCAACAAAATGAACGAGGTCAGGATGTATGTAAATACCTTTGAATTCATTTATAACGCCCTTAGTAAGCTCATAAAATGCTTGTTTTGAGGTGGAGCCAAAAGTGGCTCGACCGTATTCTTTCAACCAAAACTCAAGAATTTCTGCATGAATTTTGTATAAAAAGCAACCGTCTGAATTCAGACTGTTGCTATATTCTTCACAAAATGCCTTATAATACTCTTCCCAGGACTTATTTTCCAACAACTTTCTAAAGTCTTTCCTAAACTGACTGACTGACTGACTGACTGACGGCACAAAGTGGCTTAACGAAAACATTAATATATAAAATTCATGAAAATTCATGAGGGTGAAAAAAGAGGTGAAAAAACAGGTGAGATCTAACCATCTACCCTAAATATATTTTTGGTGTAAATTTATGGTACCATTAATGATATCATGACTGTTCTCGTTCATGTCTGATTTACATCTAATGAAAAAGTTTAGAAGAATTTTCTTATTCTTTCTGGCATATTTTTGTCTTTCCAGTACTCCCGCTCTAATGGTCCCAGATGTGTTGGCTTCGACTCTCTCAAGTTCTTAGATGGTATAACATCTTCAACGCCTCCTTCATATCTTACTTTATAAGTGTCATCGTTTGTGTTATAGCCAAGTATTTCAATAACCACTCCTCGCTTTGCTTCGTCAATGGTTTCAGCAAGTTTGCCATTACTACTTTCGACTAATTTATGACGAGGATAAAACGCTATGGAGTCGTCAGCAGCTTTTATAAGATATCCATTACCTTGCGTAGAGTCTACGATATAATAATTTCGACTTAACCTTAAACGTTTCTTTGTCAATGGTTTGTCGTCAAGAACTACACGAACTTTTGTACCAGGAATGAGGGTAAATTGTGTTGAATTTCTGATATTTTGTGTTTGACTTCGTTTCTTTTGTATATACTTTTTCTTGTTGTTGTGTCATTGAATTTGGTGTATGTCCTGTTGTAGAATGTGTTGAGGAATTATATACTTCGAGAAAATGTTTCATTGTTTCTTCGGTAAAGTCTCGCTCTTGATTTAAATCTCTGAGCGTTCTTATGAAGCGGTTTATGATGCCGAGTATGTTATGGTTATGGTCTTCAGTAGTGTAGTGAGTTATGTTATGCTTAATGAGAAAATCTGTGATTTCATTGCTGAGGTATGCACTGTCTTGTCTGATGTTAAAGTACTTGGGCTATGTTCTGCTACAAACTTTTGTAAAACTCTTAACACTTCACGAGTTCCTTTATTCCTCATTATATACGCAAAAGCTTTGCAAGTGTTAACATTAATGAAGATGAGGAATGGTTTATGTCCTCCTTTTCTGCTTTGAATGAGAGTGTCAAATTGGTATGCGTCAGGAGTGTTGGAGTAAATTGGAAAAAGTAGTCGTAAGGGTTTATTTTTGTTTGATGTACAACATTTTTGTCAAAGAACTTTTTCACTTCAGCTCTGTTAGTAAATCCCCAACTTTTTGCTGCTTCATTGAACTTCTTAAATGACCTCCATGGATGTTGTTCGAATACTTCTTTCAAGCTCATTTATGTAAAGTTAAAGAGTTTAACCAACTCGTATCCAAGCGTGCATTGTTATATAAGGAGGCATATAATCTTTTCCATTACCTGCTGGGTCTGTAATACCAGCTACAACATGTGTATGATTTCCTGCAGTTCCACAGAAAATACCTGTGCTAACATCTTTGGGGTCATCTGAGATATCATATCTATTCATTCCCCATCTATCCGAACCCGCTGCAAGATTTATATAACCTCTTTTTGTTATTGAATGTGAATGGTTTCCTTCCACAGATGTTCTTCCACTGAACCTATGCATATGTGAAGGAAGGTTTTCAATACCTATTTTCTTTGAACCTCCCATCTTCATTGACTGCGTATTAGTGTAGAATGGAAAACTGTCAACTATTTCATACCATCTACACCAAATAAAGTGTTGGGATTATTGGATTCATAGACGTATAAACAGCTCCTATAGGATATATTAAATCATATATGCTCATAACTCTATAAACATATTCTAAAGAACTTATGTCATTAAATACCATTTGGAATGTATCTCCCGGATGAAATGTTGCATTTGTTCCACTTTTATAATGTAATGTTAGTTCAATAGAATTATCCAAGAAAAATTCAAAAGTATCTGGTTGAAGACCTCTAACAAATTCAAATGGAGTTGCTGGTTCACCATTTATAATTTCTGTTGTAAATGTCATTGTATCTGGTTTCGAAAATTTCTTTGTTAGTTCTGCATCCACATAAGTTTTATCTGCTTTTTTATCTAACATTGCTGGTAGTCCATGTGTTTCAAAGTTTCTGACATGACCTTCAATGTTCATACATTTACTATTTAAGGAGTTTAGTGTATCTTTTACGCTTGTACTTGGATTCTCTAAAGGTGCACTTGAACCAAGGGTATAGTTCAATATTATGTCGTCTGCTCTAACAGTAGTGAAGGATTTATGTGTATGGTTCTTGTCGGCTTTACTGTCTAATGTAGCTTGAAGTTCATTTATATCGGAGATGTTGTGTTTATGAGATTTCAAAACTTTGTTCATTGCTTCGAGTTCAACTTTGTCAGCTTTACTTTTAATAGCATCTTCAAACGTTATTTTTGACTTAACTCTCAAAGTAAATCTTGGTTCAACTAATACACCTTTAACAGAGAAAGTAGAGGCATAAATTTCATCGTTATAACTAAATGCTTCTGGTGCTTTACCCGTGTCATACTGTACAGTACAGCTTATGTCATAACCTTTAGCACGAATGTATTTATATCTTCTTTCATTGGGGTCTTCCGTCTTCACTTCATCACTTCGTGTTAAATATCCATGGTAGTCCGTTATAATCTGTTCGTCTGAAGTTATATAATGAACGTGGTTCTTGACTTTATCACTCAGAGCTAAAAGCTCATTTTTGTCTGCTTTTTTCGGCTAATTTCTCATTTAACATCATTCACTTCTAATTCAACTCTTCCGCCAGAACTCTTATTATCATTAATCTTTTTCATTAATTCGGTAATTACGTCATAAAAGACTATATTCTGTTTTCGGTTTTGTAAATAATGAGTCAAAATTTCTTTTCATCATTACATCGCTGACATTAATGATATCACCAATTCCTTTTTCATTTATTCTCTTCATTAATTCTGCAATAATGACGAATATATAATCTGTTAATTTATTCTCTTCATCGAGGGTTATAGAATGTTTTGAAATTGAATCATTAACTCCTCTAAATAAATCAATAACTTCAGGATACACGTTTTTAATGTCTCGAATAACCCGACCAGTATCCTGTTGTTCATGTTCTTCGTTCCGTCGTTACGTGGTTTTATATCTCTAACCATCATCAACGCAGCCATAACCGGAGGGTTTGTTGCTATCTGTTCGAAAATCTGACCGTTATGTATGGTATATCTAAATAATTTCTTTGTGTTTGTTAAAACATTTGAAACAAGTCTTTTAAAAACCATCTACAAAATTTCCTGTTTCACCTAATGTTCTTGCAGCATTTACAAGCTCACCCATTCCCGCTTTTTGACCCAAAAACGTCCATATTGCATTTATTTCACTCTGTATAGTTGTCCATTCAGCGAAACTAACACCCGCATTCGCTAAGCTGAAAATGAAATTCAGTGGATCGAACTTAATTCCACCTTCTTTTTCAATTTCAACGAACTCACTAACATGAGATTTTAAGTATTCTTTCGTTAAAATTGTTTTCCCCGATGTTATGTCATTAACGAAACTATCACCGTCAAAAGTTAACGAATTCAATTTCGTCGTTGATGCTTTTATTTCATACACCGCTTTATTGATAGTTTTTGGCTCACCTTCTTTAGAAGCATATGAAACATTAATGAATGAATTATATGTATTCGTGAATGAATTAAAATCAATGATTTTCATTAATGACGCCTTTAATGATTCATTTACTGTCGAATCCCTTAAAGTAATTAATGAACTGTCATTTATGAAAGGTACACTGCAAACCGTCGAGTTTGGATCAAATGCTGTAGTTGGTGCAGGAATATTAATGATATAAGTCATTAAATCATTAAGTGACGTAAATAATGTTGTCGTTTTTGATTTAATTTCTTTAGCATCTGTTATATATGGTAATTTTATTTCTGTAGTTTCTGAATTAAAGATATTCGCTAAAATGTTTTGTAAACTGTTTTGAACAGCTGTGTAAACCGTTGAATCCGGAACTCTTACGATTTCACCGTCCTTAATAAAAGGCATTGCACATGGTGTAGTGCTTGGGTCAAATCTTTCGGGATTATAATTCAACATATATTCTAACGCTTCATATACAGACTTATATACTGTTGTGTCGTTCTTCATGACAACTTCACCATTTACAATGAATGGCATAGTACATGGAGTTAAAATAGGGTCAAACTTTTCATAGTCCTTCCATGTTATGTATTTCTCGGTATTTCCATCACTGATAACAATATATTTGTCAGTAAGTGTGAGAGAGTATTGACCAAAATATAAACGTTTAGCTCTGTCAGCTTCATACGCATATGCAGCTATACTCATATTTTAATGAGAATAAAATGTTGTTCTATTTGCAAAGTACAGACCCAAACGAATACGGGACAGTAAAGCTACAAACAAACTTAGGTCTACAGAATGAGGCGCTTGCATTCAGAATGGTTGACTTCAATACTATCCTTCATTCGTTATAACAGATGAAACAGATTTCATGGAGCTTGAAATAGATGGAAAGAAGCATGAAATAAGATTTCACAATAATGTAGAATATAAGATGGAAACATTAGCTGGAGTGTTAAATGCTCTCATAAATACTACAATAAACAAGGATAACGAAGAAAACTTAATGAATGTTAAACTTATTGCAGGAGTTTTGAAGTTCAGTTATGCGAAGGAGTTTAAGATACCAAGAATGAGTCATAGAGTACAACTTCTTTTGGGAGCATACCATATGACATTTCCTTTGAAAAGTGTTGACAAAACGATTGAGATGAAATCTGTTCCATACGTATGTTATGGTAATTGTTTGTACATTGAGTCAAAAATAGCTAATGTCACAGGTATTTCAGGAGTTAATAGTAAAGGTTCAGTAGAATATAAATCCTTCTGTTATGCAGTCAATTCAATGTTCATTCCAAACGTTCCTGTCATAGCAACTCATTTAGGTAAATGGGTTCGCATTAGTCCTCATAATTTGAAAGACATGCAATTCAGACTTGTTGACTTTCAAGGAGAGCCTGTAGAACTGAAGGCACCAGTGCGAATGACTGTTGAAGTTGACTTTTTAGAAAATATTAAATGCAACAGCTTACAAGAGAACTCAGAGCTAAAAATATAAAGTATGAATGTTATGTATTAGGTCATGAACTTTGGTTGTTGCTGTTTGATGAAACAAATGAGTTAGTTATGTCAGTCAAGAGAACAGAAAAATATTGTGTTAGTGAAAACTGCACCAAGTCAATAAGATTAGGTTTGCATTATGAAGATGAGTTCGATACTGTTGAAGAAGTTTTGGATAGATATACAAATTGCTTTAATTTACTAAAACATATTTCAAACAAAGCTTATATTCTGTGAAAGTTTTGTATACTCGTTCGAATATTTATACTTAAACTCAACTCCTGTAGTTCCTGGTGTTTCAATGATGCGGATGTTACCTATTTTCATGAATATTGGCGTTTGACCACAGCATTCGATTTCAGGGTCGAGATAGTCAATGACACATTGCTTTCCTGTTATTCGTGATATAACATTTTCAAGGTCCTCCTTTGTTAGAATTATTTGGTTCTTACTTATAAGATTTATCAAAAGCTTCTTATCGTCTTTGAGTAAAATTGTTTGGTATAACTGAAGAAGGTAATGGTCTACGTTATCTGAAGGATTTGTTTGAACATTTATGTAAGGGTTGTCGTTGGCTTCTCTTGAAAGAATTTGGTCCAGTGGTGGATACTCTAACTTAACATCTGATGTAGCGTTAGCGTTTGAAGCTGTGTTTAAATTCACGGATTTCAGCTCTGGTTCTTTTTCTTTCAAACACTCTGAACTATAGTTCTTTATGACAATATTGTTTGTCGTTCGTGAGTCAACATTTGATGTTGGTTCAATTGGAACATTAACGGCACCAGCTAAGATGGATTTGCTTCTCATTTCATATAGAATAAAAACCTTTTATATGTATGAAATGAACAATATACTCGACAAGGGTTTGAATGTAAAGCTAACGAATGAAAATATTGTTGAATTCACTGAGACAGGAGCTGTGTATAAAGATGTAGAACTACTGAACAAAAGAGCAAAGGGATGAAGCAGGAATATGAACAAAGGGTGGAAGCCTATAAAAATTTATGTCAATGATGGCTCAGGAGGTTCAAACATAAAGTATGCAGAAAGTTATAGAGTTTATGCGTTAAAAGGTGAAAAGCCTTCATTTAAGAACAGCTATTCTAACACATATCCTCAAAAGCTAACGGATGGGGAAGTGGATGATATGAATGACAGCAAAAATATTAACAGAAATGGCGACAGAGATGCATGGAATTTGTTTACCATCAGTCAATTGAAGGTTAAACTTTAAAACAATGTTGGTCGTTCCCATGGAATATTTTTGACTTTAATGGTATTAGTCATGATATGAATCTCAAGGTATGAACGAGGAGAGATGAGAGACTTATATGCTTCCCAAATTTCTTCAAAAGGTAATGTTATACCTGACTGTTTCCAAATGAGTTCAATATCATAGCGTGAGAAACCTTGAAAGATAACGAAGTCAGTTATGAGACGTTTTATGTTTAAAGCAAGAAACGCCATGTTTGCATAAGTATTGCTACAGTTAAATGGTAATGTCTGACTTTAGTTATGATGTTAGCTAATGGTGAGTCAGGCTTTGACACTAAACCTTTTCCGGCGAAGTCGTCACAAACGAGCAGAGTGTTTGAAGGATACTTTTTGAAGGGGTATTTTGAAAGTTTTGATAGAATGTAGTTTGTCAGTCGTTTCATATCGTAAACTCCTGAGTACTGACGTAAGTGGTGTTTGTCAATAATTCTTTCCATCTCTTCTGAAGTCTTTTGCATTCCTGACTGTATGAACTCTACAATAGCATAATATTTTCTCTTACGTCAGTTAGTATGGCTAAGTTGGGTACGGCGGCACTGCGTTCCACCTTACCCAACTTAACCTTAAATATTTACAAAACCATCTGACACATAAACGACTTCACTAACGACTTCACTAACGACTTCACTAACGACTTCACTAACGACTTCACTAACGACTTCACTACCGTCCTCACTAAATAAAAATAACCTTATTTTTATTTTTTAAATTTTTTATTTCATTACAAAGACATGTCCGACTACATTTACTATGACTCTTTCCCAGAACGTTTCCGTGAACTATTCAAAACTCAAGTAAAACTGAGAAACATGCATTTTAACAAAGACAGACCCATTGACGATGAAAGAAACCCTGAATATATTACAATCCCATATGACGCAAAGTTCATTGCATACATTCCTTATGGTCGCAGAGGAACGAAAACTATTTCAACAAAGAACAAAAATTATTTCTGGAGCGATGAAGAAAATTGCCTTATCTACATAAATGCATACGTAAATAAAGCTACATATTGTACAAAAGAAGGTTGGACTGGATTTGAGCTCTACATATACGACGACGATGGAAACAGACGTTGTGTATACCCATACGATAATATGTACCATTGTTTTCATCAAGCATTAAACGAATACATAGTCAGTAAGGGTCTCATTCCTGCTGAGTAGAAATGTTATATTTTTGTTCCCACATTTATTTAAAAATTAATGATATCACCACCCTCACGCGTATGAAAACATAGCACAAAAATAAATTTAGGTGAAGTGGTGAGATCTCACCTGTTTTTTCACCTGTTTTTTCACCCTGTTGAATTCATTGCTTTATAACTCACTGTCGTCTGCTTTCTCCAACTCTTCTAACTTCTTCTTAAGTTCAGCAATGTTGTCCTCATGAAGTTTAATCTTTCTCAAAATTCCTTCTTTATCTAATGGTTGCTTTATCTTTCTAAACTGAACTCTACCATCCTTCATAGTATGAATGTAAAAACCTTCTGGAATAGTTCCTGATTTAATGTATTCTACCAAAAACTTTTGTTTCATTGCTTCAGTGACTTTAGTCGTCATTTTACTCTAAGGTGAAGCTAGCACAGCGATAATGGATTTCATGACTTTTTAGTATTTCATGCAATCTTAACAGATAGCCTTACAAGTACTTCCAGTGTCCCTAGCTGTCCCTCCTTTTTATATAACTCCATGACATTTATAATCTCGCGAAACTTAACAGGTAGCATAACAGATTAAAATCAGATGAGGTTTTGAACCAAAATTTCTAAGCAACGTTGTCAAGGATTTTGAGGAACTAGGGACAGAGTGTGGCAAAGTCCAAGATTTAATTTATCTTCATCTGTTTCATCAGCTATCTCATCTAATATGCCAATATTTTATTCATAACTCGTGGCAAACTCACTAACTTTCATTATGTTCATCTGCATGCTTCATCTGATAGAAAGTATGACTTTCATTAACTCTGTGAGATAATGAAAACTACTAGGGACAGAGACCATGGCAAAGTTTATGACTTTCATTATTTCCAGAACTTAATGAAAACTACTAGGGACAGAGACCATGGCAAAGTTCATGATTTAATTTATTCTCTCACTAACAACAAATACAAAACTCCAACACTAACGACAAAAATAAATGTCCTCACTTCTTAACAAAGTAATATGTGCTTCTTACACCACCATAGCTCAAACGTTTCTTTTCAAACATCGATTGAAACTTATTTTGAGCCATTGGCTTTAGTCTCTTTTTCTTCAAATACGCCAAGAAATCTTCTTCACATCTTTTCACTTCATAGCCTTCTTTAAACTCCTCCTTGTTAAGTTCTATGAAATCCTTTATCTCATTCTTTGTTGCAATGGCTTCTTCACGAACGACATCATGAACTATTTCATCATTGCATTCATGTATGACCTCCTTACTGTTCTCATGAACTATTTCATCATTGCATTCATGTATGACCTCCTCACTGTTCTCATGAACTATTTCATCACTGTTCTCATGAACGACCTCCTTACTGTCTTTCATAAGCGTTTCAAAGTCTCCTTTACTCATTACTTCAATCTCATGCTGTTCACAGTAGTACTTAAACTCACTGTATATGTCTTTGTTGTATGTTATATTGCTTCCCATGTACTCCATGAATTTTTCAAGCACTTCCTCATAATTCACTGTTTCTTTCTTTCCACGACCTTCTAATATCATACTTGCTTCGTAAATATAACTTCTTGCAGAACCGTCTCGCTTTCTACTTCTCTTCACAAATTCTCTCATCTTGCCACCAAATACATTTGAACTACATGCAAAGAATTCATTCTCCTTCGCAAATTCTTTATATCTTCTGTAGCACTCTGTACAATTCCATCCGGATACAAACTTTTCATAGAACTCCTCGTAAAACATTTGGTAAGGTGTTTTGTTCATTTCGATGAGTTCTTGTTTAGCCCTGGTGAATGGTATCTTCCTTACATCAAATTCACTTAAATCTTTCTTCATGAAGTACGTCAGTAAGTTTGAATAAAACTCTTCATTAAAGCTTTCAATGAGATTTGAGAAATATTCGTAATTTCCTTTGTATCTGCTGCTTACGTCAATGACAACAAATCTTCTGTCGTCTTTGTCAATCTTTACTGAGTTGAAGTTGTTAGATATCATGATGATATTACAAACATTCTCTATCTTTCTTACTGGCTGACACTTCTGATTTAAGTCCAACTGAGTCTCTGTTACTATTGACTTTAGTGCGTCGTGGTTCATGACCTTAGACGTATCGCATGAGCTTAGTTCATTGCATACGATGAGCTTCATGTTCTCAATAGCAGCATTGAATCTACCAACCACATTCTCTATTGCCGTTATATTATTGTTGGCGTACTTGCTAATGAGCTCGCATAGAACATTACTAAGTACATTCTTACCAGTTCCTTGCTTTCCTATTAACAAAAGTACTGTTCCAGTCTTTCCACAAGGATTTTGAACGATGTAGGCGAACCAGTTCAAAACATACTCATAAAGCTCTTCATCCTCATTACATATGACATCGTGAACATGTTTCAAATATCCTTCAATAACGCTTTCATCTACTTCATTCAGTACCTCATACTCATATCCTCTGAAATAGCTGTAAATGTCATCTCTTTCGTCAAAGAATCTCATGCCTGACTTCATAAGATAGTTCTTGTTCTGACCCGCTTCATAAATCATCAGTGCGTTCACATCCTTCTCCTCAATACGTCCTACATAAATACTCTTCATGAGCTTATTGAATTCCTTGCTATCTACTGACACAAGTGTTGTTGTGTCTCGTATTCCATCATAATCTTTCACTAGATATGTCATACGTGCTCCGTCAATAACAACAACACATCTTCTTAAGTCATTTATAACACTAGCTATGTCAATACCGTCTCACTCATGTACTTATTTCTTCTCAAGTCCTTTAGTGTGAAAGTGTCTCTAAGTTCTATTTCAAGCAATTCATTTACACATCCTTTGCAATACTTCTCTATAAAATATTTCTGTCGTTCTTTACTAAGTTTCTTAACAGCTCTGAAGAACCATGTGTTTTGACTCAAACATCCTTCACAACTTCTCTCATTCATTCCTAGTTCTTTCATGTCATTATCTTCAACCTCTATGGTCTCATTGACTAAGGTCAAAGGGTTCTTAGTCATTGCTGGTCTTATCTGAAACAATGTTTGTGCAACAGGTTTAACTAGTTCAGCAACGTCCTTCCTTAATATGAATAGCTGTTTCCACTCATCTTTGCTAACAGTTCTTTCATAACCACTGACAGTAATGATTTCATTTGCTGACCTTAGACACTTATGTTCTATCATTTGTATTGCTTTTGTGTAAGGCTTTCGTGAGCATAGGTTGTATATGTCATTCCTGCAATGTTCATTCATGCCAATAGTACTAAATCCTTTCTTTGCTGTTGAGTGCATAATATCCATTAGTTCCTGTGTTCGTATTGCTGTCTCATAAAATACAACAAGACCTTTGTCATCTATGACGTACTTACCGAAAACATTGCTTATATTCTTTAACCATGAAATAACATCCTCATTCATGCTGTCAAACATGAAGTAAGGTCTTACATACTCTTCACTTATAAGATACTCCACAAAGTACTTGTTAAGCTCTATGTCCTCGTGAGCGATTTCATTAGGTTTGATATTAGTTCCTTTTGTCATTGCTGTCATGTACTTCACTCTCATAGTTCCTTTCAATAGCGTAAAAATACTTCATTGTTTCATAACTGCTCTAAATTCTGTTCAAAATTCGTACAACATAACTTTTAACATTAGTGAAAGAACATGAGCGAAACAACAACATCTAACATTACAGAAGAAGTCAATGACAATGCCGATGAAAACATTACAGAAGGAGCTAGTGAAAATATTGACGAGTTCAGTGAGGAAGAAGATATTGAGGACGTCAATGAGAACGTTAGTGGGGAACAAACTCAATGGGAAACATTGAGAAATCATGAAGATTATGAGATTTGTACGACATATCCTTTTACTATTCGTCGAAAGAAAAACAAACATATTAAGAGTGAATGCTTAAATAATCATGGTTATATTGAGCTTAGTTTAAACAACAAAACACATTTAAAGCATAGAATTATTGCAGAACAGTGGATTGAAAATCCAAACAATTTGAAAGAAATAGACCATATAAATCATGATAGAACGGACAACAGAATCTCAAACCTTCGTTGGTGTTCTAATCTGAAAACAATAGAAATAAAAGCAAGTATGGCGATATAGTTTATGAGTTCGTTGATGAAATATCTGACGAAGCTGTTGAAATAACAGATTATGGTAAGCATTCGTTTGAGTTCTACTACTATGTTGAGAATGAGGACGCATTCTATTATTATACAGGTCTTAACTATCGAAAACTTCATATAAACTTTACAAAAACAGGTGCTGCTTATGTTTGTATGATAGATACAGAAAACAAGAGAGTAATCTTATGCATAAACAAATTCAAACGCTTGTACGGCTTCATGTAGGACAAACATTATTTTTCAACACTAACGCCAACACGTAGGACAAACATTCATGACTAACATTACTGTATAACATAAATGTTTTGTCATGATTTCATCGTAAATGTTTTGTCATGACCTCATCGTAAATGATTTGTCATGATTTCATCGTACATGTTTTGTCAAGACTTTTTCATCGTAATGAGCGTAAATGATCCAAAAATATATTTTAGGTAAGATGATCTCATTTCTCATCATGAATTTTCATGACTTCTTCATCGTAAATGTTTTGTCAAGACTTCTTCATCGTAATGAGCGTAAATGATCCAAAAATATATTTTAGGTGAAGAGGTGAGATCTCACCTCTTTTCTCACCTCTTTTCTCACCCCATGAATTTTCATGACTTCTTCATCGTACATGTTTTGTCATGATTTCATCGTAATGAGCGTAAATGTTTTGTCATGATTTCATCGTATATGTTTTGTCAAGACTTCTTCGTATATGTTTTGTCATGATTTAATCGTATATGTTTTGTCATGATTTAATCGTACATGTTTTGTCAAGACTTCTTCATCGTAATGAGCGTATATGTTTTGTCAAGACTTCTTCGTATATGTTTTGTCATGATTTAATCGTATATGTTTTGTCATGATTTAATCGTATATGTTTTGTCAAGACTTCTTCATCGTAATGAGCGTAAATGTTTTGTCATGATTTCATCGTAAATGTTTTGTCATGATTTAATCGTATATGTTTTGTCATGATTTAATCGTATATGTTTTGTCATGATTTAATCGTATATGTTTTGTCAAGACTTCTTCATCGTAATGAGCGTAAATGTTTTGTCATGATTTCATCGTAAATGTTTTGTCAAGACTTCTTCGTATATGTTTTGTCATGATTTAATCGTACATGTTTTGTCAAGACTTCTTCATCGTAATGAGCGTAAATGTTTTGTGAAGAATATAACAACCGCCTGAATTCAGACGGTTGCTTTTTATACAAAATTCACACAGGAAAATTCTTGAGTTTTGGTTGAAAGAATACGGTGGAGCCAAAAGTGGCTCGACCTCAAAACAAACATTTTATGAGCTTACTAAGGCATTTATGAATGAATTCAAAGGTATTTGCATACATCCTGACCTCGTTCATTTTGTTGCTGAATGGTGCTCTGTAAAGTATGCATTTTATGTCAAAGATATTATGGACTCCATAGATAAGAAAGTTCATGAGAAGTTAGATGAAGAAGAACTCGAAGATACAGTAGAGAATGCAAAACATTTTTGACGAAGTGAAGATCTTCACTTCGTCAAAATGTGATGCAAAAACAAGCATTTTATGAGCTTACTAAGGCATTTATGAATGAATTCAAAGGTATTTGCATACATCCTGACCTCGTTCATTTTGTTGTTGAATTCAGCAAAAATAATGTTTAGGGTAGATGGTTTTTAGGTGTCACTACGTCACCATGTCACCAGGTTAATTAACTTCTCTTAAAATTACTGACAACATGACATTTAGACAACAGTCCAGGAAATAAACTTCATCGTAAATGTTTTGTCAAGGTTTCATCGTATATGCTTTGTCAAACATGAACGTATATGCTTTGTCAAACATGAACGTATATGTTTTGTCAAACATGAACGTAAATGTTTTGTCATGATGCAAAAATAATGAGTTCATTTACTCACAATATTTTTGTACAAAATGTAAAGTATGGCGGTTTGAAACCGTCGGGAACCTTCACTTTTTTGACGAAGTGCAATTCTTCACTTCGTGTCAAAACTTCATCGTAATGAGTGTAAATGAACCAAAAATAATGTTTACGTAAATTTTCAGGTTATTCAATAATTAATTATTTTTGAAGAACTGAAGGTGTCACCATGTTACCATGTGCTACCAGGTTAATGAACTTCTCTGAAAAAATGAGACAACATGACATTTAGACAACAACACAGGAGGAAGGCATTTATGAATTATTTTTGAAGAACTGAAGGTGCTACCATGTTACCATGTGCTACCAGGTTATTTAACTTCTCTGAAAAAGTGTGACAACATGACATTTTGACAACAACACAGGAAATAAATGTTTACGTAAATGTTTTGTCATGATTTCTTCATCGGAATGAGCGTAAATCAGACAAAAATAATGTTTAGGTGAAGAGGTGAGATCTCACCTCTTTTCTCACCTCATTGAATTTTCATGATTTCTTCATCGGAATGAACGTATATGCTTTGTCAAACATGAACGTATATGCTTTGTCAAACATGAACGTATATGCTTTGTCAAGGTTTCATCGTATATGCTTTGTCAAACATGAGCGTAAATGATTTGTCATGATTTCATCGTATATGCTTTGTCAAACATGAACGTATATGCTTTGTCAAGGTTTCATCGTATATGCTTTGTCAAAACTTCTTCATCGTAATGAGCGTAAATGTTTTGTCAAGGTTTCATCGTATATGTTTTGTCAAACATGAGCGTAAATGATTTGTCATGATTTCTTCTTCGTATATGCTTTGTCAAACATGAACGTATATGCTTTGTCATGATTTCTTCTTCGTAAATGTTTTGTCATGATTTCTTCATCGTAAATGTTTTGTCAAACATGAACGTAAATGTTTTGTCATGACTTCTTCTTCGTAAATGTTTTGTCATGATTTCTTCGTAAATGTTTTGTCATGATTTCTTCATCGGAATGAACGTATATGCTTTGTCAAACATGAACGTATATGCTTTGTCATGATTTCTTCGTAAATGTTTTGTCAAGACTTCTTCATCGTAAATGTTTTGTCGAAACTTCTTCATCGTAATGAGTGTAAATGAACCAAAAATAATGTTTACGTTCATGTTTTCAGGTGTCACCATGTCACCATGTGCTACCAGGTTAATGAACTTCTCTGAAAAAATGAGACAACATGACATTTTGACAACACAACAGGATTAATGAGGAAGGCATTTATGAAGTATTTTTGAAGAACTGAAGGTGTCACCATGTTACCATGTGCTACCAGGTTAATGAACTTCTCTGAAAAAGTGTGACAACATGACATTTTGACAACACAGCAGGGGAAGGCAGTTATGAAGTATTTTTGAAGAACTGAAGGTGTCACTATGTCACCATGTCACCAGGTTATTTAACTTCTCTGAAAAAGTGTGACAACATGACATTTTGACAACAACACAGGAAATAAATGTTTACGTAAATGTTTTGTCATGATTTCTTCGTTTATGTTTTGTCATGATTTCTTCATCGGAATGAACGTACATGTTTTGTCATGACTTCTTCATCGTAATGAGCGTAAATGACCCAAAAATAATGTTTAGGTGAAGAGGTGAGATCTCACCTCTTTTCTCACCTCTTTTCTCACCTCATTGAATTTTCATGATTTCTTCATCGGAATGAACGTATATGCTTTGTCATGATTTCTTCATCGTAATGAACGTAAATGATTTGTCAAAACTTCATCGTATATGTTTTGTCATGATTTCATCGTATATGCTTTGTCATGATTTCTTCATCGTAATGAACGTATATGCTTTGTCAAACATGAACGTAAATGATTTGTCAAGACTTCTTCATCGTAATGAGTGTAAATGATTTGTCATGATTTCATCGTATATGTTTTGTCAAGACTTCTTCATCGTAATGAGTGTAAATGATTTGTCATGATTTCATCGTATATGTTTTGTCGAAACTTCTTCATCGTAAATGAGTGTAAATGATCTAAAAATAATGTTTAGGTGAAGAGGTGAGATCTCACCTCTTTTCTCACCTCTTTTCTCACCTCATGAATTTTCATGATTTCTTCATCGTATATGCTTTGTCAAACATGAACGTACATGTTTTGTCGAAACTTCTTCATCGTAATGAGTGTAAATGATCCAAAAATAATGTTTAGGTGAAGAGGTGAGATCTCACCTCTTTTCTCACCTCTTTTCTCACCTCATTGAATTTTCATGATTTCTTCATCGTATATGCTTTGTCAAACAAGAACGTACATGTTTTGTCATGACTTCTTCTTCGTAAATGATTTGTCAAACATGAACGTATATGTTTTGTCGAAACTTCTTCATCGTGATGAGTGTAAATGATCCAAAAATAATGTTTAGGTGAAGAGGTGAGATCTCACCTCTTTTCTCACCTCTTTTCTCACCTCATTGAATTTTCATGATTTCTTCATCGTATATGCTTTGTCAAACAAGAACGTACATGTTTTGTCATGACTTCTTCTTCGTAAATGATTTGTCAAACATGAACGTATATGTTTTGTCGAAACTTCTTCATCGTGATGAGTGTAAATGATCTAAAAATAATGTTTAGGTGAAGAGGTGAGATCTCACCTCTTTTCTCACCTCTTTTCTCACCTCATGAATTTTCATGATTTCTTCATCGTATATGCTTTGTCAAACATGAACGTACATGTTTTGTCGAAACTTCTTCATCGTAATGAGTGTAAATGATCTAAAAATAATGTTTAGGTGAAGAGGTGAGATCTCACCTCTTTTCTCACCTCATGAATTTTCATGATTTCTTCATCGTATATGCTTTGTCGAAACTTCATCGTATATGTTTTGTCATGATTTCTTCGTACATGTTTTGTCGAAACTTCATCGTAATGAACGTATATTCTTTGTCAAACATGAGCGTAAATGTTTTGTCAAGACTTCTTCATCGTATATGTTTTGTCATGATTTCATCGTAATGAGCGTATATGTTTTGTCAAACATGAACGTAAATGATCCAAAAATAATGTTTATGTTAGAATGTTAGATCTAACCTCATTTCTACCCTCATTTCTACCCTCATGAATTTTCATACGGAATCTCTTCGTAAATGTTTTGTCATGATTTCTTCATCGTAATGAGTGTAAATGTTTTGTCGAAACTTCATCGTACATGTTTTGTCGAAACTTCTTCATCGTAATGAACGTATATTCTTTGTCATGATTTCTTCATCGTAAATGTTTTGTCATGACTTCTTCATCGTAATGAGTGTAAATGTTTTGTCAAACATGAACGTAAATGATCCAAAAATAATGTTTATGTTAGAATGTTAGATCTAACCTCATTTCTACCCTCATTTCTACCCTCATGAATTTTCATACGGAATCTCTTCGTAAATGTTTTGTCATGATTTCTTCATCGTAATGAGCGTATATTCTTTGTTAAACATGAACGTAAATGTTTTGTCATGATTTCTTCATCGTAATGAGCGTAAATGACCCAAAAATAATGTTTATGTTAGAATGTTAGATCTAACACCTTTTCTAACATGTTTTCTAACATGGAGGATTTCATTAGATATACACATTCTTCCTTCATTTCATTCTATACACAATTTACATCATAGACGATTTAATAGATATAATACTTTACTGGTTCATTAGATATAAACATTCTTCCCTAAACATTATTTTAGTTAAAGTCCAACAAATATTTTTAGGATACTTTCACCAAATAATGTTTATATCTAATGAACCAGTAAAGTATTATATCTATTAAATCGTCTATGATGTAAATTGTGTATAGAATGAAATGAAGGAAGAATGTGTATATCTAATGAAATCCTCCATGTTAGAAAACATGTTAGAAAAGGTGTTAGATCTAACATTCTAACATAAACATTATTTTTGGGTCATTTACGCTCATTACGATGAAGAAATCATGACAAAACATTTACGTTCATGTTTAACAAAGAATATACGCTCATTACGATGAAGAAATCATGACAAAACATTTACGAAGAGATTCCGTATGAAAATTCATGAGGGTAGAAATGAGGGTAGAAATGAGGTTAGATCTAACATTCTAACATAAACATTATTTTTGGATCATTTACGTTCATGTTTGACAAAACATATACGCTCATTACGATGAAATCATGACAAAACATATACGATGAAGAAGTCTTGACAAAACATTTACGCTCATGTTTGACAAAGAATATACGTTCATTACGATGAAGTTTCGACAAACATGTACGAAGAAATCATGACAAAACATATACGATGAAGTTTGACAAAGCATATAGGATGAAGAAATCATGAAAATTCATGAGGTGAGAAAAGAGGTGAGATCTCACCTCTTCACCTAAACATTATTTTTAGATCATTTACACTCATTACGATGAAGAAGTTTCGACAAAACATGTACGTTCATGTTTGACAAAGCATTACGATGAAGAAATCATGAAAATTCATGAGGTGAGAAAAGAGGTGAGAAAAAAGGTGAGATCTCACCTCTTCACCTAAACATTATTTTTAGATCATTTACACTCATCACGATGAAGAAGTTTCGACAAAACATATACGTTCATGTTTGACAAATCATTTCGAAGAAGAAGTCATGACAAAACATGTACGTTCTTGTTTGACAAAGCATATACGATGAAGAAATCATGAAAATTCAATGAGGTGAGAAAGAGGTGAGAAAAGAGGTGAGATCTCACCTCTTCACCTAAACATTATTTTTGGATCATTTACACTCATTACGATGAAGAAGTTTCGACAAAACATGTACGTTCATGTTTGACAAAGCATATACGATGAGAAATCATGAAATTCAATGAGGTGAGAAAAGAGGTGAGAAAAGAGGTGAGATCTCACCTCTTCACCTAAACATTATTTTTAGATCATTTACACTCATTTACGATGAAGAAGTTTCGACAAAACATATACGATGAAATCATGACAAATCATTTACACTCATTACGATGAAGAAGTCTTGACAAAACATATACGATGAAATCATGACAAATCATTTACACTCATTACGATGAAGAAGTCTTGACAAATCATTTACGTTCATGTTTGACAAAGCATATACGTTCATTACGATGAAGAAATCATGACAAAGCATATACGATGAAATCATGACAAAACATATACGATGAAGTTTTGACAAATCATTTACGTTCATTACGATGAAGAAATCATGACAAAGCATATACGTTCATTCCGATGAAGAAATCATGAAAATTCAATGAGGTGAGAAAAGAGGTGAGAAAAGAGGTGAGATCTCACCTCTTCACCTAAACATTATTTTTGGGTCATTTACGCTCATTACGATGAAGAAGTCATGACAAAACATGTACGTTCATTCCGATGAAGAAATCATGACAAAACATAAACGAAGAAATCATGACAAAACATTTACGTAAACATTTATTTCCTGTGTTGTTGTCAAAATGTCATGTTGTCACACTTTTTCAGAGAAGTTCATTAACCTGGTAGCACATGGTAACATGGTAGCACCTTCAGTTCTTCAAAAATAATTCATAAATGCCTTCCTCCTGTGTTGTTGTCAAAATGTCATGTTGTCACACTTTTTCAGAGAAGTTCATTAACCTGGTAGCACATGGTAACATGGTGACACCTTCAGTTCTTCAAAAATACTTCATAAATGCCTTCCTCATTAATCCTGTTGTGTTGTCAAAATGTCATGTTGTCTCATTTTTTCAGAGAAGTTCATTAACCTGGTAGCACATGGTGACATGGTGACACCTGAAAACATGAACGTAAACATTATTTTTGGTTCATTTACACTCATTACGATGAAGAAGTTTCGACAAAACATTTACGATGAAGAAGTCTTGACAAAACATTTACGAAGAAATCATGACAAAGCATATACGTTCATGTTTGACAAAGCATATACGTTCATTCCGATGAAGAAATCATGACAAAACATTTACGAAGAAATCATGACAAAACATTTACGAAGAAGAAGTCATGACAAAACATTTACGTTCATGTTTGACAAAACATTTACGATGAAGAAATCATGACAAAACATTTACGAAGAAGAAATCATGACAAAGCATATACGTTCATGTTTGACAAAGCATATACGAAGAAGAAATCATGACAAATCATTTACGCTCATGTTTGACAAAACATATACGATGAAACCTTGACAAAACATTTACGCTCATTACGATGAAGAAGTTTTGACAAAGCATATACGATGAAACCTTGACAAAGCATATACGTTCATGTTTGACAAAGCATATACGATGAAATCATGACAAATCATTTACGCTCATGTTTGACAAAGCATATACGATGAAACCTTGACAAAGCATATACGTTCATGTTTGACAAAGCATATACGTTCATGTTTGACAAAGCATATACGTTCATTCCGATGAAGAAATCATGAAATTCAATGAGGTGAGAAAAGAGGTGAGATCTCACTCTTCACCTAAACATTATTTTTCTGATTTACGCTCATTCCGATGAAGAAATCATGACAAAACATTTACGTAAACATTTATTTCCTGTGTTGTTGTCAAAATGTCATGTTGTCACACTTTTTCAGAGAAGTTCATTAACCTGGTAGCACATGGTAACATGGTAGCACCTTCAGTTCTTCAAAAATAATTCATAAATGCCTTCCTCCTGTGTTGTTGTCTAAATGTCATGTTGTCTCATTTTTTCAGAGAAGTTCATTAACCTGGTAGCACATGGTAACATGGTGACACCTTCAGTTCTTCAAAAATAATTAATTATTGAATAACCTGAAAACATTTACGTAAACATTATTTTTGGTTCATTTACACTCATTACGATGAAGTTTTGACACGAAGTGAAGAATTGCACTTCGTCAAAAAAGTGAAGGTTCCCGACGGTTTCAAACCGCCATACTTTACATTTTGTACAAAAATATTGTGAGTAAATGAACTCATTATTTTTGCATCATGACAAAACATTTACGTTCATGTTTGACAAAACATATACGTTCATGTTTGACAAAGCATATACGTTCATGTTTGACAAAGCATATACGATGAAACCTTGACAAAACATTTACGATGAAGTTTATTTCCTGGACTGTTGTCTAAATGTCATGTTGTCAGTAATTTTAAGAGAAGTTAATTAACCTGGTGACATGGTGACGTAGTGACACCTAAAAACCATCTACCCTAAACATTATTTTTGCTGAATTCAACAACAAAATGAACGAGGTCAGGATGTATGCAAATACCTTTGAATTCATTCATAAATGCCTTAGTAAGCTCATAAATGCTTGTTTTTGCATCACATTTTGACGAAGTGAAGATCTTCACTTCGTCAAAAATGTTTTGCATTCTCTACTGTATCTTCGAGTTCTTCTTCATCTAACTTCTCATGAACTTTCTTATCTATGGAGTCCATAATATCTTTGACATAAAATGCATACTTTACAGAGCACCATTCAGCAACAAAATGAACGAGGTCAGGATGTATGCAAATACCTTTGAATTCATTCATAAATGCCTTAGTAAGCTCATAAAATGTTTGTTTTGAGGTCGAGCCACTTTTGGCTCCACCGTATTCTTTCAACCAAAACTCAAGAATTTTCCTGTGTGAATTTTGTATAAAAAGCAACCGTCTGAATTCAGGCGATTGCTATATTCTTCACAAAATGCCTTATAATACTCTTCGTTCTACAAAGCAAGCATATCATTGGTTTGAAAACCAACAGATAAAAGAAATTTTAGAAGAATTTCCTCATATGATTGCTTCCCTCGGAAAACCGAGAGAAGAGATTCCGTATGAAAATTCAAGAGGGTAGAAAACATGTTAGAAAAGGTGTTAGATCTAACATTCTAACATAAACATTATTTTTGGGTCATTTACACTCATTACGATGAAATCATGACAAAACATATACGTTCATGTTTGACAAATCATTTACGATGAGGTCATGACAAAACATTTACGATGAAATCATGACAAAACATTTATGTTATACAGTAATGTTAGTCATGAATGTTTGTCCTACGTGTTGGCGTTAGTGTTGAAAAATAATGTTTGTCCTACATGAAGCCGTACAAGCGTTTGAATTTGTTTATGCATAAGATTACTCTCTTGTTTTCTGTATCTATCATACAAACATAAGCAGCACCTGTTTTTGTAAAGTTTATATGAAGTTTTCGATAGTTAAGACCTGTATAATAATAGAATGCGTCCTCATTCTCAACATAGTAGTAGAACTCAAACGAATGCTTACCATAATCTGTTATTTCAACAGCTTCGTCAGATATTTCATCAACGAACTCATAAACTATATCGCCATACTTGCTTTTATTTCTATTGTTTTCAGATTTAGAACACCAACGAAGGTTTGAGATTCTGTTGTCCGTTCTATCATGATTTATATGGTCTATTTCTTTCAAATTGTTTGGATTTTCAATCCACTGTTCTGCAATAATTCTATGCTTTAAATGTGTTTTGTTGTTTAAACTAAGCTCAATATAACCATGATTATTTAAGCATTCACTCTTAATATGTTTGTTTTTCTTTCGACGAATAGTAAAAGGATATGTCGTACAAATCTCATAATCTTCATGATTTCTCAATGTTTCCCATTGAGTTTGTTTCCCCACTAACGTTCTCATTGACGTCCTCAATATCTTCTTCTCACTGAACTCGTCAATATTTTCACTAGCTCCTTCTGTAATGTTTTCATCGGCATTGTCATTGACTTCTTCTGTAATGTTAGATGTTGTTGTTTCGCTCATGTTCTTTCACTAATGTTAAAAGTTATGTTGTACGAATTTTGAACAGAATTTAGAGCAGTTATGAAACAATGAAGTACTTTACGCTATTGAAAGGAACTATGAGAGTGAAGTACATGACAGCAATGACAAAAGGAACTAATATCAAACCTAATGAAATCGCTCACGAGGACATAGAGCTTAACAAGTACTTTGTGGAGTATCTTATAAGTGAAGAGTATGTAAGACCTTACTTCATGTTTGACAGCATGAATGAGGATGTTATTTCATGGTTAAAGAATATAAGCAATGTTTTCGGTAAGTACGTCATAGATGACAAAGGTCTTGTTGTATTTTATGAGACAGCAATACGAACACAGGAACTAATGGATATTATGCACTCAACAGCAAAGAAAGGATTTAGTACTATTGGCATGAATGAACATTGCAGGAATGACATATACAACCTATGCTCACGAAAGCCTTACACAAAAGCAATACAAATGATAGAACATAAGTGTCTAAGGTCAGCAAATGAAATCATTACTGTCAGTGGTTATGAAAGAACTGTTAGCAAAGATGAGTGGAAACAGCTATTCATATTAAGGAAGGACGTTGCTGAATTAGTTAAACCTGTTGCACAAACATTGTTTCAGATAAGACCAGCAATGACTAAGAACCCTTTGACCTTAGTCAATGAGACCATAGAGGTTGAAGATAATGACATGAAAGAACTAGGAATGAATGAGAGAAGTTGTGAAGGATGTTTGAGTCAAAAACATGGTTCTTCAGAGCTGTTAAGAAACTTAGTAAAGAACGACAGAAATATTTTATAGAGAAGTATTGCAAAGGATGTGTAAATGAATTGCTTGAAAATAGAACTTAGAGACACTTTCACACTAAAGGACTTGAGAAGAAATAAGTACATGAGTGAGGACGGTATTGACATAGCTAGTGTTATAAATGACTTAAGAAGATGTGTTGTTGTTATTGACGGAGCACGTATGACATATCTAGTGAAAGATTATGATGGAATACGAGACACAACAACACTTGTGTCAGTAGATAGCAAGGAATTCAATAAGCTCATGAAGAGTATTTATGTAGGACGTATTGAGGAGAAGGATGTGAACGCACTGATGATTTATGAAGCGGGTCAGAACAAGAACTATCTTATGAAGTCAGGCATGAGATTCTTTGACGAAAAGATGACATTTACAGCTATTTCAGAGGATATGAGTATGAGGTACTGAATGAAGTAGATGAAAGCGTTATTGAAGGATATTTGAAACATGTTCACGATGTCATATGTAATGAGGATGAAGAGCTTTATGAGTATGTTTTGAACTGGTTCGCCTACATCGTTCAAAATCCTTGTGGAAAGACTGGAACAGTACTTTTGTTAATAGGAAAGCAAGGAACTGGTAAGAATGTACTTAGTAATGTTCTATGCGAGCTCATTAGCAAGTACGCCAACAATAATATAACGGCAATAGAGAATGTGGTTGGTAGATTCAATGCTGCTATTGAGAACATGAAGCTCATCGTATGCAATGAACTAAGCTCATGCGATACGTCTAAGGTCATGAACCACGACGCACTAAAGTCAATAGTAACAGAGACTCAGTTGGACTTAAATCAGAAGTGTCAGCCAGTAAGAAAGATAGAGAATGTTTGTAATATCATCATGATATCTAACAACTTCAACCCAGTAAAGATTGACAAAGACGACAGAAGATTTGTTGTCATTGACGTAAGCAGCAGATACAAAGGAAATTACGAATATTTCTCAAATCTCATTGAAAGCTTTAATGAAGAGTTTTATTCAAACTTACTGACGTACTTCATGAAGAAAGATTTAAGTGAATTTGATGTAAGGAAGATACCATTCACAGGGCTAAACAAGAACTCATCGAAATGAACAAAACACCTTACCAAATGTTTACGAGGAGTTCTATGAAAAGTTTGTATCCGATGGAATTGTACAGAGTGCTACAGAAGATATAAAGAATTTGCGAAGGAGAATGAATTCTTTGCATGTAGTTCAAATGTATTTGGGGCAAGATGAGAGAATTTGTGAAGAGAAGTAGAAAGCGAGACGGTTCTGCAAGAAGTTATATTTTACGAAGCAAGTATGTTATTAGAAGGTCGTGGAAAGAAAGAAACAGTGAATTATGAGGAAGTGCTTGAAAAATTCATGGAGTACATGGGAAGCAATATAACATACAACAAAGACATATACAGTGAGTTTAAGTACTACTGTGAACAGCATGAGATTGAAGTAATGAGTAAAGGAGACTTTGAAACGCTTATGAAAGACAGTAAGGAGGTCGTTCATGAATGCAATGATGAAATAGTTCATGAGAACAGTGAGGAGGTCATACATGAATGCAATGATGAAATAGTTCATGAGAACAGTGAGGAGGTCATACATGAATGCAATGATGAAATAGTTCATGAGAACAGTGAGGAGGTCATACATGAATGCAATGATGAAATAGTTCATGAGAACAGTGAGGAGGTCATACATGAATGCAATGATGAAATAGTTCATGAGAACAGTGAGGAGGTCATACATGAATGCAATAATGAAATAGTTCATGAGAACAGTGTGGAGGTCATACATGAATGCAATGATGAAATAGTTCATGATGTCGTTCGTGAAGAAGCCATTGCAACAAAGAATGAGATAAAGGATTTCATAGAACTTAACAAGGAGGAGTTTAAAGAAGGCTATGAAGTGAAAAGATGTGAAGAAGATTTCTTGGCGTATTTGAAGAAAAAGAGACTAAAGCCAATGGCTCAAAATAAGTTTCAATCGATGTTTGAAAAGAAACGTTTGAGCTATGGTGGTGTAAGAAGCACATATTACTTTGTTAAGAAGTGAGGACATTTATTTTTGTCGTTAGTGTTGGAGTTTTGTATTTGTTGTTAGTGAGAGAATAAATTAAATCATGAACTTTGCCATGGTCTCTGTTCCCTAGTAGTTTTCATTAAGTTCTGGAAATAATGAAAGTCATAAACTTTGCCATGGTCTCTGTCCCTAGTAGTTTTCATTATCTCACAGACGTTAATGAAAGTCATACTTTCTATCAGATGAAGCATGCAGATGAACATAATGAAAGTTAGTGAGTTTGCCACGAGTTATGAATAAAAATTGGCATATTAGATGAGATAGCTGATGAACAGATGAAGATAAATTAAATCTTGGACTTTGCCACACTCTGTCCCTAGTTCCTCAAATTCTTGACAACGTTGCTTAGAAATTTTGGTTCAAAACCTCATCTGATTTTAATCTGTTATGCTACCTGTTAGTTAAGTTCGCGAGATTATAAATGTCATGGAGTTATATAAAAAGGAGGACAGCTAGGGACACTGGAAGTACTTGTAAGGCTATCTGTTAAGATTGCATGAAACTAAAAAAGTCATGAAATCCATTATCGCTGTGCTAGCTTCACCTTTGATTGAAATGACAAATAAAGTCACTGAAGCAATGAAACAAAAGTTTTTGGTAGAATACATTAAATCAGGAACTATTCCAGAAGGTTTTTACATTCAATACTATGAAGGATGGTAGAGGTTCAGTTTAGAAAGATAAAGCAACCATTAGATAAAGAAGGAATTTTGAGAAAGATTAAACTTCAGAGTGAGACAACATTGCTAAACTTAGGAGAAGCTAGAAGAGTTGGAGAAAGGAGAGAGTTATAAAGCAATGAATTCAACAGGGAAAAAACAGGTGAAAAAAGAGGTGAGATCTCACCATTTCACCTAAATTTATTTTTGTGCTATGTTTTCATACGTGTGAGGGTGGTGATATCATTAATTTTTAAATAAATGTGGGAACAAAAATATAACATTTTCTACTCAGCAGGATGAGACCTTACTGACTATGTATTCGTTTAATGCTTGATGAAAACAATGGTACATATATCGTATGGGTATACACAACGTCTGTTTCCATCGTCGTCGTATATGTAGAGCTCAAATCCAGTCCAACCTTCTTTTGTACAATATGTAGCTTTTTTAAGTATGCATTTATGTAGATAAGGCAATTTTCTTCATCGCTCCAGAAATAATTTTGTTCTTTGTTGAAATAGTTTTCGTTCCTCTGCGACCATAAGGAATGTATGCAATGAACTTTGCGTCATTAAGGGATTGTAATATATTCAGGGTTTCTTTCATCGTCAATGGGTCTGTCTTTGTTAAAATGCATGTTTCTCAGTTTTACTTGAGTTTTGAATAGTTCACGGAAACGTTCTGGGAAAGAGTCATAGTAAATATAGTCGGACATGTCTTTGTAATGAAATAAAAAAGTTGGAAAATAAATAAAATAAGGTTATTTTTTATTTAGTGAGGATGGTAGTGAAGTCGTTAGTGAAGTCGTTAGTGAAGTCGTTAGTGAAGTCGTTAGTGAAGTCGTTAGTGAAGTCGTTAGTGAAGTCGTTAGTGAAGTCGTTAGTGAAGTCGTTAGTGAAGTCGTTTATGTGTCAGATGGTTTTGTAAATATTTAAGGTTAAGTTGGGTAAGGTGGAACGCAGTGCCGCCGTACCCAACTTAGCCATACTAACTTACGTCGAATGTAACGTTGAAGAAATTCAATGAGTTCGCTATCTGGAACTTTAACGACAGATGCTTGAACTTTACTCATGAATGTTTTCGCTGTTGAATCCATAGAGTCTGAAGTTGCTGATATAATGATTTGGTCATAGTAAGAGTCGTTTCCTAAACGCTCTGTTATGAGTATATGACGAATGAGGTTAAATGTCTTACCTGAACACATCTTTCCACAAAAGAAATACACACCATTTGAACAGAATTCATAATCTTTGCTGAAAGGAAGAATAAGAGAAGAGTTAAGTTTGTCTGTAGTTTCATTCATGTCTTCATCTACATCATGTATTAAATGCTTCATTTTATCTCCATTAAAAATGCAAGTCAGAAATATTCAGAACATAGCACCGAGTCTAACTGACAAGAGTATAAAGATATACTATGAACACGTTATGATGAAACCTACCAAAATTCAAGAAAGTCAGTATACTTATGAATATCCAAGACACTGGGTAGAGTATGTAGGAGGTGAGAAAGCTATTGAAATCAGACAGGTTCGAAGTATTCCAGCAGGAAGAACAATATTATTGAAGAACTTTAATGTTTTGAGATATAATGATGAAACAAAGAAGCAAGATAGTTTCCCTGTTGCTGTGTATGTGAACTTAGATACAGGAGATGACATGAAAGTTTTTAACACAAAGCTTCAAACGGTATTGAAAGAACAACTTATAGCAGAAGGACACCCATTACCTTCAGAAGTTACCATAGCATATAATTTTGAAACAAACTCAATAGATTTTAAAGTCATCTCTGCAAAGAAGTCAGGATTTACATTTAATGAAGCAGATGTATATTCAAATGAAAACTTCAAAGCTATTGCATGGTTAGATAATGACGATTGCTTTAAGAAAATATTTAAATTCAGTGACTCAAAGATGTCAATAGATGACCTTCGTGGAATGTTACCATCGAGAACTTTTATGAGATAATATTGAAGAGAGATGATTTTAATATGGTGTAAATGGTAGCTTGGGCAGCTTTAGGCGCAATGGGAACAAAAGCATTAGCATTTGGAGCAAAAGCACTTGGAGCTTATGACGCAGTAAATAAAATGAGTGGAGGAAGGGTTTCAAAGACATTAGATGCAAATAAAGGAAAGATTGGAGGCTGGGTTGCAAAGAAGTTAAGATTAAATAAAATAGGGCTCATAAATAAAGCATCCAATTTGGTTGCGACTGAGTCAGAAAATGCTTTAGGAAAGGACGATGAGTTTGCAAAACACGCAAAAGACTTTAATGACCAGATGAAAGGTGAAACAATGCATTTAAATAGAGTCGATGGAACTAAAGAAAATGTTTCTTCTCCACCAGCGGTTTATCCATACGGACCTTATGGAATGTATGGAAACCCTTACGAAAGACCATTTGACCCATTGACTGGTGGAAGTAATTGGTATCATTACGGACGAAGAAGAAAGACAGTCAAGTTGGAGACAGATGTTAAGAAAGCAACTAAAAAGAAATCAAGGAAGAGAGTTATAAAGCAATGAATTCAACAGGGTGAAAAAAGAGGTGAAAAAAGAGGTGAGATCTCACCACTTCACCTAAATTTATTTTTGTGCTATGTTTTCATACGCGTGAGGGTGGTGATATCATTAATTTTTAAGTTTATTTTTTATATAAATGACAGAACAAAAATATAACATTTCTACTCAACAGGAATGAGACCCTTACTGACTATGTATTCGTTTAATGCTTGATGAAAACAATGGTACATATTATCGTATGGGTATACACAACGTCTGTTTCCATCGTCGTCGTATATGTAGAGCTCAAATCCAGTCCAACCTTCTTTTGTACAATATGTAGCTTTATTTAAGTATGCATTTATGTAGATAAGGCAATTTTCTTCATCGCTCCAGAAATAATTTTTGTTCTTTGTTGAAATAGTTTTCGTTCCTCTGCGACCATAAGGAATGTATGCAATGAACTTTGCGTCATAAGGGATTGTAATATATTCAGGGTTTCTTTCATCGTCAATGGGTCTGTCTTTGTTAAAATGCATGTTTCTCAGTTTTACTTGAGTTTTGAATAGTTCACGGAAACGTTCTGGGAAAGAGTCATAGTAAATATAGTCGGACATGTCTTTGTAATGAAATAAAAAAGTTGGAAAATAAATAAAATAAGGTTATTTTTTATTTAGTGAGGATGGTAGTGAAGTCGTTAGTGAAGTCGTTAGTGAAGTCGTTAGTGAAGTCGTTAGTGATTGGCGGCTTTGTAAATATTTAAGGTTAAGTTGGTGTTATGGTTGTGTTGTAAAATATACGTTAACGGTTTTGTAAAGTGTCAGATTGACATATCTTCGGTAAGATGGCGCGCAGTGCCACAGTACTGAAGATAGTCATACTAACTTGGTTGAGTTGCTGACCTTGTTAATTCAGGGCTAACATTAACTTTAACATTTTGAATAATTCGTGATTTATCATCATTTACGTTATAACCAACCGTAATCTCTGCTTTTGCGTTAGTGTTCTTTTGACTAGTGAAACGTCTTCTCATTTATATTCGAATAAAAAAAATATTTAAACTTTTATTTTGCTGGAAGTTTTGAATCTATTATTCCCTGTATTTGTTCTTGAAGTTGATTTTTAGCTGGTTCATTGTAATTAATAGACCGAATATATTCATTAATTGCATTCTTATAATCATCTGATTTCTCAAATTTTCTTTTATCTGATTCCTTAACTAAATCATAAGTTAAACCTCGTTGCTGATATAATGGTTTCTTAATTAAATCTTTGAATGCTTGAGATAAAGCACCTGATGCAATTCTTGCTACTATAATTGGTTGGAATTGATGTTTAAGTTCATCTTTAACATTTGCGAAAACTGGATCGAATAAAGCAACTTTAAAGAATTTCTTAGCTGAAATTTCAGGTCTAATATTTGCATATTGACCATCAAACTGGTTAGAATATCGTGGTAATCCATCCGGTCGTTCTTCAATAGCATTTAATTCTTCATTGAAATAAGAATATGGATTATAACGGTATGAATTAATTGGACCATTTTCACCTTCTCCAATGTATTGTTTAACAGCTTTTCCATTTTCATCAAATTGCATAGGATAACGTTCATTATATGCTTTACGTTTAGGATAATCAGTTATAGTTAATTTATAACCATTTATGACTTTAATATTACCTTGACCATCAGTAACGAAAACTTCATTTATACCATCAGGTTTTCCATTTGGACCCGTAATGTCTGCTTCGTGTGCTTCCCAATTTGGACCTTGACGTTTGGTATATGCTTGAGCTTCTGGTAATGTTAAAACGTTTCTCATTTGTTTAACATCTTTTTGAAGACCAGCAACAATATAAACTAATTCTTTCATTCTATCAGGAACTTTCATAGTTCTATTATATGCACCCTTTTTGTTTGTTCCTTGTTTTAATGGAACCTGTAGAAGATTTGCTATTTCTGTCATGTTTAATTATAAATAAAAAATAAAAATTAATTATAAAAAGTTAATCAAATTTAACACTTCCTTTATTTAAATCAACTATTATTTTTCCATGTTCACCTAATTGCTGATATTGTGTGTAAAGTTCATTAATGCTCATTGGTAAATTCACTTGATAAAGCATAACGTTCAACTGTTGACGACTAAACCCACTGAAAATGAAAAGGGTTGATAGATTTGATTTAATGTTTGTGCTTAATGCTTTGAAGTATTGAACAGCCATGAAGAATGAACACTGAATGTGTCGACATTGAGTTAATAACTGATTAAAATATGATTTCTCATTTGTTATTAGTTTTGATTTCACCGCATCATCTAGAAAAATGAGTGAATGCAAAAATTCTCTATCAAAATTTGAAATAGAAAGTGTTTCAAATAATTCATCCCGTTGTTTATCAATAATTTTATCCTCTAATCCTTGCTTCTTGATTGTATTATATAATTCTTTATACATTAAAAAGTTTTTTAAATAATCTTCTGCTTCTTCTTGTGATAAATAAATAATTGGAGTTTTGTATGGCATTCCAAACGGGAACCGCGGTTGGTTACCATGGATTTCCGTCACCGGTCACATTTTAAAGATTTTTAAAGCCTTATAAAAATATGCTTTGTAAATCATTTTTTGTAAATCGGCAAAAATTTGGTAATTTTCTTCAACTAATAAATCTGCGAATAGCATTTATAATACAAGAACAATCTTTTAAAATGCGTTTGATTCATTTTTGTATAATTTTATATAGGCACATATATTCTTCCGGGACTTTCCGTGATTTTACCGTAAAATCATTAGTTTACACCAATTTTTCCGTATTTTGAATAGTTTACTGCACTTTTTCCGTAAAATTGAGTTACGGGAATCCGCAAAATTTCCGGACCTCATTTTTCATAGAATATAATAATAATATTTGATAAAAAGATATATTATTTATATTTTTGATTTTTGAATTACGGAAAAAGTGAATTGTTAACTTGATTTTTTTATATGGTTAATTTTTCAAATGATATTATGAAGATCTAAAATATTAAAAGTAAAAAATTGAATTACGGAAAAAGTGAGGTCAAAAGTGAAATAAATTTGCAGAACAATTTTCATTGAAATAAGACATTGAGTATCACACTTTAGTGAATCAACATCTATAAGAATGAAGTGTTTTGAAGCTGAAATAATATTGAATAGAAATTAATTTTTTCTGAAATTTTGAATGAAATTATGGGAAATAAAAAAATTACTAAATATTGTATTCATACAAATATATTATTTTAAAGGAAAAATAGATGCTGATAGAAACGATGAAAAATTTTGAAAACTTTACAATTAATTTATGTTCGTTAACCACAGAGCTTGCAATCCAAAGCTCACGTTAGACTACAAGAGTCATGAAGTCTCATACTAAGGGATATCCAACATATATTTTAATAATCTAATGTTTGTGACAAATATTCAACATAAAATTAAGTTTTCGTTTCGTTACAAGGCATTCATACTTTGGAGATATCATATTTAATGTACAGAAAAGTTAATATTAAACAATACATGCTAAAGAATTAATAAATAAGATAATAAAATAAATTTATACGTAATTACTTTCATTTAATATGCTTTATGCTGTATAATATTGATTAAGAGGCATTAAAAGGTTCCATAGTCTGCTTTTATAGGCAAGATTTTTGATAAAAATTTAAAATTTTGAAAAATGATGAGAAAAGGAAAAAAAAAGGTAAATGAGAGCAAGAGGAGGGAAAAAAAAGAAAAAGAAAAGAAAGGGAAGGGAAAAATAAAAGAAAGAAGGACATATAAAAATTTAGATGCGCATTCTTAATGCCGAGGCGGCTTGCCGCCGAGGCGCGATTTTTTTAGGCCTCTACGGTAACCCGGCAATGTTTTTTTAAATCTTGTACAGCCCTAGAATTTTGATTAAATGCTTTAAAGATTCAAATGTATCATCTGAAGGTGAACCTGAACGGTTGATATAAATTAACACGTGTGAATAGGGTGAAGTGTTAGCAATAATGATAATTTGTTTTAATATCGTTAATGTTTTACCTTTATTTTGTTTACCAATTGCTGCAGTGATTGAATTTAAGTAACATTCAGAATATAGAATTTTCATTAATTTTTCCTTAGATAGAGCATTTCTATTATCACTCAATGCTTCATTAATCATATCATCTACGTATGTATTATATACTCCTGCTAATTCTTCATAGGGAGTGTATGAATTTAAATCCATTTAATCAAAAATAAATTTATAATTTTAAACATTTCTATTCATCAATATTTCATCATATGAACTTCTATACTGTGGTGGTGTACCTGTTGGATGATATTTCAAACCTTCATCCGGTGTCCATGTCCAATATGTAGTCCTAGTAAACCAAACCTGAGGAGGATTTGTCACCTTTGAACAGTAAGTGTCATTTTCACCCTGAATGATTGGATAAGCTTTCACTTGTACTGTAACTTGTGAGTTGAAAGTTTCTAATCCATCAACATTATGAAGAGCGTATGAGAAATCTGAGCTGATACCTTCAGGAGTGATGCAACCTCCATTTAGTGAACGAACGTCAATATGTTGAGCTGGAATCATGAATGGATCTTCCTTACTGAATAAACGTGGTAGTGCTTTAACTGATTCTTCAATTAAACCGTATCCTGGTGTAATGCATTTATCCTCTAAAACTTCCATCTTTGTGCATGAAATAATAACGTCATCAACTGTTGCGTCAGCAGATGTAGCGGCTAAGCTTGTAATTAATTTGGTAGGAAGTCCGATTTGTTGGAATTTGCGATCATATTTATAAACATGATTCATAATCTTTTCATAATTTTCATCAGTTATCTTTTCATAAACGTAATTTTGTAAATCAGCAACTCTTAACGGGTCAACCTGACAAAATACTAAAGTATCCCTGAAAACATAATATTTAAGAATGATATCACCAAATGATTTAGGATAATCATCGAACGCCTGAAATGCTAACAAATCATTTACCGGAATAATCATATCAAAAGTGACATCAACTTCTTCATTTGCTTTCTTGAAAACTTCTGAAGGGTCAATATATTTACCACATACTGAGTTATCATATTTTTGAACATTATTATATAACGAATGAACAAACTTTTTAACTTTCCTTTCTGATTTTGGTTTATATGTTGCAAATGCGAAAGATTCACGGGCGCAATCCATCTGAAGATAACCGGCATCACCTCTTTCGGTTTCTACTTCTAATTGTTTAAAGCTTTGATTTGATGATTTGTAACCAACGAATAAACGCATGCATTTAAAAGCGGCATCGCATGTGAAAGCTTTATTTGAAACTAGAGTTGCTTTAACTTTGCGTTTAATATATGTGTCACCTAATTGGTTCACATCATGAGCCGGATTTGTAATTCTTAAATGAGTTTGTTTATCATCAAAATATGGAGCATCAGAGTCATAGCATGAACTTTCAAGTTCTCTATAATATCTTCTACCGTCATTCTTTGCGAATATTTCATTTATCTTTTCGAATGAATGAAACACATTTCCATTAATCGGTTTAGTGTTTGGCACCAAATAGTTAGTCGTCATTTATTAATAAATAAAAAATCAAAATTAAAAGATGAAAATGAATTTTTAATTTAATGAAATAATCAACTATGGCTGCAGGTATATTTAAGAAACTGTGGGATAGAGTAAAAAAGAGGAGCGAGTAAAGTTTGGGAAACATTGAAGAAGGGGGCAAATTGGATATTTAAGAATAAAGAAGCAATTAGTGACGTTGCTGAATCAATAACACCAAAAGCTGCCCCAATAAGAGAAGTTTTAAATAAAGGAGAAAAAGTTTATCAAAGACTTCAACCGATACTAAGATAAAAATAATTTTAAGCCGCTAAGCGGCGAGATGATCCATAAGATCTCATATTTATTTTTCCACTATCTACCTCCTATTTTATTAAGTATTCCTTCAGCAATTCCACCAACTGCGTTACCTGCTTGTGCTCCCATCGCCGGATTACCTGCTTTAGTACCTAATACTCCACCTATGATAGTTCCTGCCGTTTTCGCTACTGGTGCCAAAAAGTTTGCAACGGGTTTAATAATCTTTTTATGAACCCAACCCGCAGCTTTCTTAATTCCATCCCATAATTTTTTAAAGAATCCTGCCGCCATTTCTGATTTAATATTAATTAAAAAATATATTTCATCACTTATATTCTAATTTTTATTTAATGATAAATGAAACCGATTTTAAAAATAAATGAAACAGAGGAGGAAGAAATAAATGAAAGTGAAAATGTTCAACAAAAAATAAACGTTGTTAAACCAATTACTGAAATAAAAATTTTTTCATCTGTTGAAGAATTTAATGACTATTATGCTAATAATAAAAAAATATTTGAAGAATTGACAACATGTAAATTGAATAAAATGTTTAAAGTTGATGGATTCAAAATTTCAAAAATAAAAGGAGTGGTTAGTTTGAAATCTATTCCTCAATCAAGAATCACCTCATTAATGAAAATTAATGATTTAACAAAAAGAATAGAAGAGATTGAAGAAAGAATGAATCAAATAATTGATTTCATAAATTCAAATAATCATTAGTTTCTTAAAGTTCAATGTTGAACTCATCAAATTCTTCTTCATCATTACCATTACCTTTAGCGAGTTTATTTACTCTTTCAACTTTATCTTTTGATAGTCTTTCGTTTAATTTTTTCTGAAGTTTTTCGTTACCAAGTTCTAAAATTTTACATGGATGATATTTAAACCCGTTAAATTCTTTTTCCTCAGTTTTAATCATTAATCTACAAAGAACTTTAGTGAGGTGGTTTTGTTGTTTAAACCATTTATCCTTAATATTTGTTATAAATTCAATATCCGGAATTAATTCCCAAATTTTTGAATTTTCGATTAATTTACCATCAAATGCAAAAGCAATAGGTTTAATATTAAACTTACCAAATAAACTTTGTACGCAATCATCAAAATAAACGTCTACTTGTTTAACCTGGGTGAGAATTGGTGAAAGTTTATCCATTAATTGATTCACAGTCACGAATTTTGATTCACTCATTTCTTAAAAAAAAAAAAAAGTAGTGGGGCTTCCAGGCGCGTTGCGCCTCTAGCCCCTAAGAAACTAGAGGAGGAATGATACAAAGACCAGATGAAAAAAATAAAAATATTATAATAAAATTAAATTTTTAGTCTTAAATTGTTTTTTTTATTCGGTATATTCTGAATCTTGAATGTCTTGGAAATTTTCTTCTTCTTCGCTCTCTGAGGTGAGGATTTCTTCGACTTCTTCTTCTTCGCTCTCTGAGGTGAGGATTTCTTCGACTTCTTCTTCGCCATTGGGAGCAACAAATCCTGCGATGAAAACTTTGTATATACCTTCTTGAGGAGTCTCTATGATGAAAGTCGTATTGTTGAGGAAATGGAACTCGACATCTTGAACAAATTGGCAACTGCTGTGTGTGAATTTTGCAATTGTGAGAGGCTTTCCTTTATAGCCCTTGGGAAAGCTTGAGATAGTTACTGTTCCTCCATATGGAACTCTGGCAGGAATATCTAAAGCAACAGTTGTTATAACGTGGAAATTGTCTAGAATTGAGGCATAGGTTCAATGCAGTATAGTCGTTTTGACTGGTTGTCTTTTGTGTAGAAATATAAATAGAATGACCTTTCACCATGTTCATTCAATTCTTCCAAATAATTGTATGAATTTGGATATAAACGGACAAATTCAGCAATTTTAACTTCTTGTAAATGCTTCTGCAAGTTCTTTGGAAACAAGTGAATGAACTGGTCAATAGCTTGCAACGCTATGAGATTGGCAGTAACGGGTAAATATGAAGCAAACATGTCAACAAGTACGCCAGGGTCTTTGATTTCGTTTTCAAGAGGCTGAATGGCATCCATGACAGCTTGAAACATCTCGTTATAATCTCGATTGTCTTCTGAACCCCACTGTTCATTTAACTTATCTAACAATTCTAACCTTTTCTTTGCGTATTTTCTACGAACTTTCTCTGAAAGAGGAGTGTCGCTATCTTGTGTGTCTTGAATTTGAGACTTAAATTGTTTGCTAAAGGCGAGATATCGTGTTTGCGACCTAGTGGTCATTGCAGAATGTGTTTCTGTATGTTCGATTGGATGTGTTTCTGTATTTTCGGGTGGTTGTGTTTCTGTATGTTCGATTGGAGTCTGATTGGTATGAACTTCTTCTGAAAATGCTTCTGTTCCGATAGTTGTTGTTGCCTGACCTGTTGGCTGAGCTGTTTCTTTGTGCAAATGCATATTGTCCAACAATTTGTCTTGAATTGTATGAGGAAGTTGCTTTGGTATTATAGGAGGTCGTAAGGGTTTTGAGAATGGTGAGACATAAGTTGTAGGAACTTTAACTGCAGAGGTAGTCGACGAATTGTTTGCGACACTTTTTCTTCCTTCCATTATGAAAAATAAACTGTTTTTTTCGGACTACTCATAGAAAAGTTTAAAATAAACCGTTTTCGTCAACGGTAACCCCCTCTATTTTTTTATTTTATTAATAGTTACCGTTGGCAAACCGTTCCATCTCAAATATTGAATGAACTATAAACGTTTTTTGTTTTCTATATATACTTTTTTGTCCAACGGTAAAACTTTTTACACAACGGTTTTTGAGAGTCGTCGCCGTTGACTTTTTTGTAGAGCACTCAAAATAGTATAACTTTGTCCGGACAAGTAAGGGTCTATCGTCGCTACAGGAAAAGTTACAGGCGTTCCAAGGAAGTATACTTTGAGAAGCCTTTTCCCCTTATAGAATGAGATAGGACGGTTATTTTACAAAACTGACAACACTTTGACCGAGTAGTTTTTTGTGCTGAACAAAAAGTGTCATATAAACATCTGTCAAAAACCGCTTTTTAACTTCACTTAAAATGCCACGTAAGCTACGTAAGAATATACGTAAGAGGAAGGGAGCATTGAAACATCCAATAGTAAAACTGACACCACAACAACAGTTGCAACAACAAATGATGAATGACCCCACTATGTTGCAACAAATGTCAAGCAACCCTATGCTTTTAAACCGAGTTATTGGTGCACAGAGTGGAGGTTTAAGAGCGGCACTTTTAGCGAAAATGGCAGGCTATGGTGGAGCTGCAGACGGAACAGCTTATAACCCTCAAAGTCAAATGAATTTGAGTTCACTCAAAAATCAAATAACAGATGTCAAAAAGTCAAACATAGACATACAGAAACAAATAAGTGAAAACGAAAAGAAACTAGAATATGACAGACACACAAAGAAACTCAATGAGTTAAACGTAGAGAAAAAGAAGAAAGAAGAACAACTGAAAGAACTAAGTACAGAGGAATATGCGAAAAAAGTGTCAGAAAAAGCAGCAGAAGTAGCAAAAATGGAACAAGATGTTATAAATTTGAAAAACCATACTACTCAATATAAAGTACTGAAAGATGAAGAGATAAAACAAAAAGCCCTGAAGACATATATGGATAGCGATGAGTATAAAAAAGAAGTTGAAGCAAATGTAAAGGCAGAAAAACTTTTACAGTTGCAAAACCAAACCGTACAGTATGAAAACTTAGCACAAGAAAGTAAAAATAACGACGCAGCCATGCAAAAGGCAATGAAAAGCGCAGAATATATAAAAGCTAATAATGACTGGTTAGATGCCCAAGCCAACGCTAAAGCAGCCCAACTTATAGGGTCAATAAGGACAAAAATACAAGCGGATGAAGACAGTTCAAATGAAGCTTTAATGAATGCTGACTTTAAGAACGCCTTCGAAGCTCTTCATAGTAAGGTGAAACTAGTGAACGACTTCTCATCTGGAAAGAAACTGAAGTCTGAAGGTTTCGACAAAGAGTTAAGAGAAGTAGCACAAAATATGACGAAAATAACAGATGCAGCAACGAGACAGGCAGTTCAAAGTGCCTATGACGCCGTTAGAGCAACTGTTGTGGAAAGTCAAGAAAAAGAGTTACAACAGACCAAAACAGACCTAGTAAATGCTTTCTTAAAACGAAAAGTCAGGTAGGACATTATGCTGCAGATGGAACATATGTGCCAGCTGGTGGAACTTATATACTACACCAACCACCAAACTCCAAGAGAAGCACCTGCACCAGGACTACCTAAAACATTTACATCGTCACATGGACACAGACACAGGCATGCACCAAAACCAACACAACAACCAACAGTTCAAAATCCAACACAACAACAGTTCAAAACCAGCACACAACAACCAACAGTTCAAAATCCAGCACAACAACAACACCAGCACAGCAACCAACAGTTCAAAACCCTGCACAACAACAACCACAAACAGAGCAAGGACATAAAAGAAGTAGAGAACAAGGAAACCAAGAATTCTTAAAAATGCTTAAGGAAGATTATGGTTACCCAGATACTCTTGACTTTAGTGACAGATATAAAGAAGCTATTAGAAAGTTCAAGGAAGGAAATACTGACCCGAACCTATTTAGCTTTATGGCTCAGCACCAAATGGGATATAATTTCAAACCTGGAAAATACAAGCTCGCTAAGGGATATGATTTAATAGCATATCATCCAAATGACATGATGAATTTACTCCGAGATATTTGGTGTCAGAGCTAAATGATAATTCAACTCTCTTCATGAAACGCGTAAAAAATAGAGACGGAACGAAAGAAGAAAGGTTATGAATGCGGATGACTTAGATAGGGAACTTGTTAAAAACGGTCTCGGAATATATGAAATGCCAGCAGATGAGGTACAAGAAACTCCACAGGAAGAAGTTCAGATACAACCAGACATGGAAGAAATAGTTCAGCAACAACAGCTAGAAGAGCCTGAAGGAAACGAACAAGTCCTCCTTTGGAAACTAACTTCACAGAACTAGATGAAGATTTGGAACAGCCGAAAAATCTTGACCCTCAACAAGAGTATGAGGGAATATGGAATCTTTCCAAGAGTCTAAGAAAAATTCGGCTGACATAGTAGAAGAATATCGAAAAATGTTTGCCGACATACAAAAGACTCCAACACAGATGAAAATATTCAGCATAGAATGGAAGTACTGAAAGAAAATGTACGCAAATACAACAACCCTTTTTACTTACGACCATAAACGTTCAATCTTTGGCTGAACTCGGTGAAAATAAAAGGTTAAATTTCAACAAAACATATAGAAATGAAACATTGTTTAAAGTTCATTCAGAACCTAACCAATATGGAAACAAACCTACTTTTGTTTCTGCAGACTATGGAACTACAATGAGATGGGGTCATAAAGCTAATCCGGATAGGTGGTTCATAAACTTACAACCACAATTCCAAGAAGTTGTAGACGCAATGGAAGTGAATGGTGAACCAGATATAGCTGGTATTTTCAGCGCGGCTTTAATGCCATTGAAAGATATGAAAGATGCAGATATTTTGGACCAGTATGAAATGAACATGGCTGATGGAAATATAACACCTGACGTTCTAGAACATTTATCTCAAAGAACTACACAGAACCATAGAGATGGTATATTTGGTGAAGAGTTTAGAAAGAAAGTTAGGGAGAAGAAGGAAGAGAACCTATTGTACATGACCTTGCAAACGAAAGTTTACAAAATGTCATAAAAACTTACTTTGCAGACAATGAACCGAGAAGGGATGAATATTTAAGAAAACTCAAATGGACAGTACCAAATGAAATGTTAGTATTGAAAAACATGTTCCTTGACAAAATAAAACCAACTACAGAAATAAATGACGCAAGACTGAAAATTGGGTAAAAGCTTTCCCATTCACAAAAGATATTATTGGTAACATGGAAAGAAAACCAGAATGGCTACAAAAACATATATTTGGAAACGAGCTTATTCCATATGGACAAGCTCTGTTTGAAGAGCTTGAACCGGAAACTCAGGAAAGAGTCATGCAAACAATACGCGAAGACTCAAATACAAACTATGACAAAATCTTTCTAGGATATAGGTTACCTGAGATGGGCGACCAGAGCCCAAAGGCAAAAAGGACATGGGAAATTTACAACATACTAGGTGAACATGAGGCAAAGATGCAACAACTTGAAGCAGAGGGCAAGTTACCAAAAGCGACACCAAAGAAGAAGAGAAGAGTAGAACAAAGTGAAAGTAGTGAAGAAGTAACTTCATCTAGTGAAAGTAGTGGCAATGAAGGAAAAAGAAGAGTTAAAAACTCAGCCAGGAAGAAAGTAAAGCTTGGTCCACGTGGGTTCTATTATGACATAAATCCAACTATTCTATATTTTTACCCATATGAAATGTACGCCGCTCAGAATATAACGCCAACAGTTTTGGATGCCATGAACGGAAATGTTTCCGAATGGTATAACGAATGCGACAATGCCATTAGAAGGTCAGAAATAGTTCCTGGAACTTACGAATATACAACTGCTGTTTCTTATGGAAACGTAGGTGAGTTTGGAGAAGGTTCTTCAACAACAGTAGATATTGCTTGCGACAGGTTTCATATTATTTCTATTGACAACTCATTCTTATACGTGGAACAAGACATTGAAATAAAACCTTCTGCCAAGTTGTCTGACAAGAAAGGTTGCAATGGAATTTTCTATGTCGGATACCAATATGCTCCAGAAGTTTTCATGGGATATAAGATATATTCTAACTCTGACTTAGTTCAAACAGTAACATGGGCAAACTATGAATGGTTCGCTTTGAGAAACTCAGTACAACCACAAGCTAGAGAACAAACAGACCAGTATGCAACTATTGAGAAAATAAGAAGACTTGACCCTAACGTTCCAGGAGTTTATGTTAACCTTTCTGGTTCAGATGGAACTGCTGCCACTAAAGTAAAACTGAAACTTAGAGTTCCTTTGTCATCTTTCCTCATCTTCAGGTTTTTAAGATACTTGCCAAACTGGGCAGGAAAAATTTCTATCGAACTTACTCCAAGCAAAAATAACTTAGTCATTGCACCAACACAAGACCCATTCACTATTACTGTAACTGGAACTGGTGGAGCCAAGTTCTGTGACTTTTGCAAAGACAAAGTTGACTTAGACTTTGGTTTCTCAAACTTCAACAATGAAGTAAACTATTATTTCAATGCTGCTGGAACTGCTTGGGACCCAGTTAAGTTCACATGCGAAAAATTTGAATGCAAGAGAATAGAAAGCAGACTTGCAGTCTATATGTTGGACCCAGATATTTCAAATGCTTTAGCTGCCAAATATATTGCAGTTCCACTTATGTTCCCTATACACCAAATATCTGTCAAAGACTTTGCAGGTGAAGTTGGAAACCAAAGTGCTGACCCAGGTGCAAGAACAGATATTGCTTTAACAACTGCAATGAAACATGCAGATACTATGTTTGTACTGTTCAGACGAACTATAAATGACTATTCTTGTTTCTACAACCCTGGTATTAAATATCATATAAACATAGATGGCAAATATTATCCAAGAGAAGAATATTCTACAGTTGAGGATATGAGGTCATACAACTTGACATTAGATGCTATGAACTTTAACAACAACTTCACAACAACCATTAACCCTGAAATGCAAAGTTCTATTATGCCATATGTGAAAGTATGGACTCATACAGGAGGTCAAAAAACTCAATATACAAATGGAGACCGTTCAAACTTTTGGCTTGGCATTCCATTTGCTGACTCAGAAGACTTTATGGGTGGTATTTCAACTGTTGGTACTGTACAAATACAATATACTGGTGACAGAGACGGTCCAGATGAATTGAGAGCAAAGAAGTTTACAAAACCAATAGCACTTTTCACGGAAGATGCTCTTTTGAAGATTCGTTCGATGAAACCTGCTGGGGCTCCTCAGATTGGCATAACGACAGCTTCCATCGAGCAGATTTTGGCAGCAGGTCAGTAAGTTGTTCTTGAACTGACTTCTCTCCGTCAAATATTGACAGTACGCCAGTTTTGACATAATATTGTATTATAAACTTACCTTTAGAAATATCTGTAAGTTTTGTTGTTATATTTTTGTCTGCTTCAAGAACTTTCACCATTTCAGTTATACCAACTTTCTTTGCTTTATGAAAATATTTTGGTTCAGCAAAGACTGCTATTCTATAACATTTTCCATTGTTTGTATAAAGAACTATTCTGTCAATGTATTTGTATTGTTTGTGTGTGTAAACTTTGTTCTGCTTCAATTCGAAGAGATATCCGAATACGTCCATCTTTTTATTCTAAGTAAAATGTCATTTCCGAAAAATAGAAGCGTAAGTGTTTCAAAAGGTTTAATGGCGGTGGCAGATGTGAAGTTAAATTCACCAACTCAAACAAACAGTCAAAGTGTTATTGTCAATGTCAAAGACAGAGATGTTGAAGTGGGGAAACCATACGAAGACGAAGATGGTATAACAATTGTTCCTGTAAAAGAACAACCAACATATCCTGAAGTTAGCAGAGACTTAAGTTCTGTTGCAGATATTCGAAACGACTACCAACAACTGAAAGACAAACTTCAAACTCAGGAGAAGATTTGTCAAGCTTTAAGTATAATGTTAAACTTGGTCGAACACAACCCTGTAAAAGTGAACTCATATGTCATTGCACCTCATGAAGTTTTGAAAGAACTATTGAAACTTTTGACAGAGGCAGACGATATAAACATCAAAGAAATAGAACCCGACATTAGTTGCTGTGGTGTTTCATATAATGTCATTGACAAGATATACGTTATGAAAGGAGGTGAAACGTTGAACTTAAAATATAGTTTCCCAGACGTTATAAAAATATTTGACGACCACAACATTTCATTAAAATTTATTTGCTAAGTAAATGGCAGAAGACATAATGGTTTATACTATTACGACTAAAAACCCTGAGTCATATAATTCTATAACAACAAACTTACAAAGTCCTCAAGGACGATATTGTAAACTAACCTTAA